>NW_015091179.1:1164394-1349607 GCF_001431845.1 Calidris pugnax | reverse complement strand
CAGACCCCCTCCACCTGCCCTCGCCCCCGAGAGGCCGCTGCCCCCCCGGCTGCACTCACCTGAAAATACCCGAACTGCTGCTCCCGCCGCCGCCGCTTCACGCAGTAATAGGCGACTCCGGCCCCGGCGGCCAGCGCCAGCCCAAAGCACAGCGCGGACAGCGTCCCCGTGGCCACCGAGCCCGCCCCCTGGGCCACGCCGTTCACCTGCACACGGACAAAGAGGAGCCCGGTTACGGCGGAGCAACGGGAAGCCCCAGGGTGAGGGTGGGCTGCCCGAAATGAGCCGTGCCAGGAGGGCAGAAAGGAGGTGGCCAGTCCTTGGGACAAATCAGTCGCCTCCTCCCTGTCCCCAGGCCTGGTCCCAGCACCCCTTGGTGCCCTCCGATACGCACCTGACCAAGGTGAACAACGGGTGGTGGGATCCTCAGGGGCTCTGCGAGCGCGTG
The DNA here is from genome assembly GCF_001431845.1 of Calidris pugnax. NCBI lineage: Eukaryota > Metazoa > Chordata > Aves > Charadriiformes > Scolopacidae > Calidris > Calidris pugnax. The sequence continues at coordinate 1,349,159 of NW_015091179.1, read as the reverse complement.
AATGATGCCGTTGAAAGCTACGATGTCCCACTCCACGATCATCGTGTCATTGATCCCCTTGGCGTCCTACAGCGCAGGACAGAGGCGATGTCACCCCACCAGAAAGCCTCCCCCTTGCTCCCGGTCTCAAAAGAGATCTGGTGAAAACTGGTGGGGATTTTTTTGACCTCTGCTGAGGTCAGACCTACCGAGTACTCTGTGCTGTTGCCCGCGGGGAGGTCTGACACATGGAGGTCATATCCTGACTGGGATGGGATGATGGTTCCCGTTGTGAGGTTGAAGCTGAAGAGGACGACGTTGCTGGATGACACGTGGAGCTTCAGTTCTTCTGCTGTCAGTGTCTGAAAAAGCAACAGGGGGCAGGGATGAGAAAGGGCTGAGCTGGTTCTCACCCTTCCCACCTGCTGTGTGCAGCCCCTGCCCGGCCTAAGCCCAGACACTCGCCATGGCCACAAGACAGCTCAATTCATGGGCAACGTGGCACAAAACTACTACACCCAGCAGGGAGGATTGCCAGCCTTAGACACAGTCAAAGCTCAACTGGAGAAGGCTCTGAGCAACCTGACCTAAATGGCACTTCTGAAGGGTTGGACTAGAGACCTCCAGAGGTCCCTTCTGACCTAAATTCCGCCTCCTTCCCCAGATCTATTTCTCATCACCATCATGCCAGCTTTGGTGCACTCCTGCTCTCCTCTGGTGCTCTGCTAGTGTGTTCCATGTGCCCTCGAGCTGCCACGCATCCCCATTTACTTACTTCATTGTCTGCGAAGCCAGAATTCAGAGGGACAAAGAGAGTTTTGGGAGCGGAGTCATCAGACAAATAGAGGAAAAAATCCAGTCCTTCTTTTGTGTCATTGGCAAAATCGAGCAACATCTGGAAAAGATGGGAGACCTTCCCCATCAGCTGCTGCAGGGAACTCAGGGCCGTTACCTTCCCAAGCCCAGGAAACATCCCCTGGCTCCAGAAACAAAATGCCTCTGTTTTTACTCTGCACTCCACATAGAGAGCAAACCACCGCTGCTCCCTGTTATGGCCCTCCCTCCCCCTTGTGCCAGCTGCTGGCTACCAAAGAACCAGGAGAAGATCACTTACGGAATAGAAGGTGGAGAAGCGAGCGTGGTCTGCGAGCACATCGGGGAGTTTGCCACTGCACCAATACCCATCTCCCACGAACCCATCACGGCAGGTGCACGTCACATCTGCAAAGGAAAGCCAGGATATGACCTGACTGGCCCATGGTGGCTACACTGACCGCCTCTCCCTTGACTTCTGGGTACTCCTCAGCTTGTTCCCTCCCAACACGGGCAAGGGGAGAGGGGGATGTACCCACCTGCCCATGCCTCATGCTCTGAGGGCAGGTCTCTGCCCGTTGCCTTGCCACACCTCCCGTGGCCAACAGGACCGTCCCCAGGAAACGTGCTTGCACCACTCACCCTTCTCCCGGTAGCAGAACGCATCCCAGGTCTCACTCAGGTTGCTTCGGAGGCCGTAGTCCACGATGCCCACTCGGTTAGCCCCACAGCTGGGGTTGGGGTAGGCTGTGGGGTACCCGGCTGTGCCATTGTCCAGCCAACCCACCAAGCACAGATGGAATCCCATCTAGCAGAGAAAAATGAATGAGAAGATTAAAATTACTATCTCTGGGCCAGGTTTTCTGCCCTGATGCACATTCCTATTGTGCAGCCCTATGCTACCACCCCCCAACACCTAAGGGGTTGGGCCCTGCCCCAGGTCTCATCCCAATGTGACTGCCAAGACCCACCAGCCCTCCTGGTTTCACGGATGTAGATGAAGCAAACAGGGCCTGGCAGGTCACCCACCCACATGTCATGGGCTCGCTACTGCTGGACTGGGCCCATGGAGAGACACTTCATGTCCCCACCCCCCCAAAGGTGATGACACCAGCCCCCGCCCGACCTCTGCATCCCTGCCCTGACCTGCTGTGCTGCCGAGAGCTGCTGGAAAGTGGCCAGGGAAGCACCTTCTGCGGCACAGGCCTTCTGAGCCTGCTCGTAAGTGAAGTCGTACTTTTTTTGGGGTGACTGCAGATGAAACACACCCATAGTCTTATCTGCAAAATACCAAGGCCAGGGAGCATCAGTAGAGTAGAGAGCGAGCAGCCTTCCTGGGGGGAGCAGTTGTGTGAGTCCCCTGTGTGAGCTCAGACAGCACCGCCATCGGAGGAGCTCTGTGCTGCACGGTGGGGTGGGATGTGGACAATGCTCAAGTGAGGACGAGGCAGGATGTGGCACGGCTTCCTCTGAGCTTCTCGCCTTCCATGAGGGAGTCAGTGCTTAGTGGCAGTGCAATCCCACCAGAGGCTGTCTCATGGGTCACAGGAGCAGACAAGGATGGCTTGTCCTCCCCATATGACGTGCAGGGAGAAAGGGGAATATGAAAACCAGACCAAGCTACAAGTCTCCAGCCCCTTCCCACCCTCCAGCTCTCCCAAGGGGTACCCCAGGCAGAAGATGAAGGATGAGGGAGTGTGGCCTCTCCATGGAACATGAGCAGTGGCACTGCGGGGCTGAGTACACTCACCATGAAAGTGCAGGTCAGTGCAAATGGCCTCCCGATGGCACTGCCCGTTGTCTTCCAGGCACCGGTCCGTGGGGGGCACAGCCTCTTCCAGGCACTGGATCCCGTCACCGATGTAGCCTTGCTTGCACTCACAGCGCCGCTCGTTCTGCAGCAGAAAGGAAGGATGGCATTTGTGTGAGTGCAAACAGGCAGATGCTGGATGAGGAACCCTGGACCCCTATGAAGGTGGGGATGAGCCTTCAGAACACCTCCACAGCCCACTGGGAGTATGACACAGCAAGGAAAAGACACACAACCTCTGTCCTGTCCCCACATCCAACTAAACATGAACCAAAAAAGTCACATTGAATCCTCATCACATGCTGTTTGAAAGACAGCTGAGCTTTGGGGTATGTGACTTGTGATTCCTGCACTAAATCATACTCCCAGTCCCATCTTCTAGCTTGCAATGAGCAACTCTGGTTCCTCTGCAAAAATGGCCGGCATTGTCCTTGAAGGAGCATCCTGGACCCCCAAAACAGTCCAGAAATGCCACGAGTGACACAGCTTATGCCCCTTACACAGAGAAATGGGGAAAAATGGCCTCAGCATAACATCAGCAGGTTTGTTACCACAGCCAAGCAGCAGACTGAGGGCATGACCCCTGCCTGGCAGCGACAGCCTGCGGGATGAGCACAACAGCTGAGGGGACTGGAGAGGAGGGGTGGGCCTGGGGACTGCAGGAACAGGGGACACTGTCACATCGCTGTCCTCCAGCAGCCAGAAGCATCCCACGGCAGCCACCTGCCCTGTGCTCCCAGGCGTGGGGGTCTGCCCGGAGCTCGGGGAGGTACTCACCGGCCCGGTGCTGATGCAGTGGGCGTGCTCGCTGCAGTCCCCGTTCCTACCGTCCGCACATCTGTCTATGGGGTCGCAGACGTAGCCGTCACCTCTGTACCCGGTGGCACAGACACAGGAGACATTCACGCCAACCTGCGTGCACTCCGCGTGCCTGGCACACCCCCCGTTGTCCTGGCTGCACATGTCGATCACTGCAGGGATAAAAGCGCAAGGTTAACTTAAAACACCTTGCTAGGTGTCCTGGCGGTCGGTTTGTCTGTCTTGCCAGTTGTCACCCCAATATGGCCATCAAGAGATGGTCACTTCTTGTCTTGCCTGCTTTCCCCTTCACTCCCCACCCCGCCTTCCCACCCCCTCGTGGCTCCCCCTTACCTGAACACGTTCTCCCATCTCCCTCGTAGTGTAGGTTGCATTCGCAGAGGTTGCCAGAGCGGCAGACGGCCTGGGGGTGACACGGTGGAGAGCAGGTGGGCATCGTGACTGAAACCAGAACACACAGAGATCAGAATCATCTAAGGGCTGCACCACGGGCACGGCTGCCATCGCCAACCATGGGGCAGGCCACCTGCCCCATGGCCCCCCTTCTCTGCCCCTGTGCTTTTCTGCAGATGCCTTGCCCAAACCCAGAGGATTGTAACTCCGTCAGATACACCTCAGGCCTTCACCTTGCCCTCAAGCTCTTCTTGGAGCACCTCTGAGCTCAGGGACTTGTTCATGGTCAAGTGGAGCTTTCCTCCTCCTCCCCACCACCCCAACCCTCCTGAAATTAGAATCATAGAATGGTTAGAGTTGGAAGGGATCTTAAAGATCATAAAGTTCCAACCCCCTGCCCTGGGCAGGGACACCTCCCACCAGACCAGGTTGCTCAAAGCCCCATCCAGCCTGGCCTTGAACCCCTTCAGGGATGGGGCATCCACAGCATCCTCTGGGCAACCTGTTCCAGTGTCTCACCACCCTCAAATTCAACAGCACAGGCCAGATCTCGGGATGAGCCCTGCAACTGAGAGCTCCTTTTTGGAGATATTTCTGCCCAGCTGCTTGAGCAACTCAGCTACTGGGAAAATGGCCATATAGCACTGGATTCCAGGGAATAGTGGGTGGTGGGGCTTGTCATTCCTCACCTAGTCTGCTCTCGCAGCGGTCTCCAGTCCAGCCCTCGGCACAGAAGCAGAAGCCATCGCCGTGCAGCCCTCCATTGCACACACCATTCTCAGTACAGTTACACTCTGTGAGGAAAGGATAAAAGCACTGTCACAGGATCTGCCTTGGTGGCAGGCAGGTCACCACGCTCAGGCTGTGGGACAGCCACATGGCAGAAAGGTGGTGTGGGCAGTGCAGGATGGCAGGGGCAGCAGTACACACACATACCTTCCTGTTGCTGCCAGCCCTGCCACCCCCCCTCTGCAACACACACCCTTCATGGAGTGGGGGGAAGCCTCTCTGCACCCACAAACCCCCATTGCCCACCTTCCCTGGGGATTTCTAGAGATGGGGTTTTCACTCTGAGTCCCTGCAGCCATACAGCCATCAAAAATGTTCCTGGAGAGCCCATAAAGCCCAACTTGGGTCAGGCAAACAGGGGACTCCCTTTTTCTCACAGGAGCACAGGTCCCTGCTCAGCATGTCCCAGGAGATGCTCTTTCTGTACAGAGTTCATCACGACTTACTGATTTGTCCCCCAGCCCAAACTATGTCATAACGCTTTCTGCCAGGCTGGGGCTCTCAGCTGCGTGTGACAAACGAGAAGGAGTCTTTGACCTCAGCACAGAAGTGAGGCCATCGGTAGTGTGGCTCCTGGCACGGTGCCCCCCAACCTTCTCAAACTACAGCTGGAACAGCTGTCCTGCTGAGAGCCCACGGAGGGATGTCCCCAGCTGAGCATTATTGGGACTGAAGTGTACATGTCAGCACCAATTCCCGAGCTGTAAGCTGCAGCCCAGCTCCCACCCCTTCTTTGAGTAGCACCATGTGCTGCAGCCACCTCCACACAACCCCCCCGCGTTGCTGCCACCCCACCGGGGGAAGGGGTCTTACCTCGGCAGTCGGGCCCGTATCTGCCCGGCGCGCACAGCTCGCAGCTGGTCCCGATGAAAGCCTGGCTGCAGTTGCATCTCCCTGAGCCACCGATTTTGTCGTCGCAGGTACCACGGTTACCACACGGCGCCTCCAGCCCGCCCGGGCACGCTGCAAATGGGGCACCTTAGTCAGGCTGCGGTGACAAAGTGACCCTGGTGCCACCTGAGCTGCCATTTATGGGGTGCCTGGACCACAGAGCCAGCTCAGCAGTCCTGGGAGTGAGTGCTGGGGACATCCTGTGACAATAAACCTTAGGAATGGGGGCAAGAGGGACGAATTTGGCATAGTTTCCAGCCTGGGCTGACCCTCTGCTGCAACGTGCTGTTGTGCTGGCCCACCCCATGCCAACCTGGCAGCAGACTCATCCAAGGACGTGAAAGCTGCCCATGCACAAAGCACAGAGGGCAGATGCCAGGGGATGGTTGAGCATCAGCAACATCTAAGGGTGAGTGACATGTCTGGCAGCCACCCCCCACAGTCCTGTGCCCAGGGCTCTCCACAGAGACACAGGTTTCTCCAAGGAAAAGGGAATTCCCTGTTATACCATCCACACCAGGTGACTGTTCCCTGTGCCCTCTATAGACTGGGGTTCCCTGCCTGGGGTTTTGCCCACCCTTCCTTGTGGGGAAGCACATTCATGGACACCAGACATCTGTGCTGAACCAGAAATGCCACCTTCCCACAAGAGAAAGGGTGGGGAAGGGTCGCACGGCTCCTTACCCCAACAGTCCCGGCCATAGTGGTTTGCACAGCACTGAGGGACCCACTGGGTGGAAACGCAGTTCCTCTTGCAGCCTCGTTTCAGAGGCCCCCTGGAAGAGAAGTGTCTTCTGAAGTCCCACGGGGAAGGCGGCCGCAACAGGGAGTTGCGGTGAAACAGAAAAGTGTTTCTCAGCAGCTGGTTTCCATAATAGTAGCAGTGCCTGGTTCCCCCCTGCGAGGAGACAGGCAAAACACAGAGTTTGCCACATTGGCCACTGACATCTCACACCTTGACTTTTCTTGTGCCACTCATTCAGTTTCATGACAAATAATACGGACTTTCCTAACATGCGATGGGGCTCGTGACAGAGGAACCACTGATGCATCTCAGGGACATGCCAGGAGCCCGGCCGAGAAACAAGGGGTGATGCAGTGAGAATGGGGTACAATCACTGCCCCCCAAGGCTGCTCATCATCTGATCCTTGGTCCACCTCCAGGGGCCAGACCGAGCTCTGCTGCTATAAAGGCCCCAGAGAAGCCCCCAGTGCTGCTGCAGGGACCCCTGCAGCCAACTGCCACCCATAAAGGGATTGACTAAGCAAGGACCCTTGGAACCCCTGATCCCATGTTGCTCAGCCCAGCTCCTGCCCTACAGGATGGTACGACTTGGGGCAAGGCATGGAGAATGTGATCGAGCCGAGGGACTTGCCACATGCAGGTGTGCCTGCATTTTGCTGCCAAAACATGAGGGGGGTGTGGGGATTGTCATCAGCCCCTAACAGGCCACCTTGGTGACAAAGCTGTGAGCTTTACCCGTTGAACGGCGCCAGCAGGGCAGGGTGGCTCAAAGCCACAGAGTCCACAGCTTTCCATAGATCCCTGTGGAGAAGAGAAAGAAACCCCACAACAACTCAATATGTGCTTCTGCCTCTCTCAGCTGCTCAGAGCTTTGCTGAGGAAGAGCAGCAAGTCCTCCCAACATTCCTCTTTCCAGGAATGGGGCTCAACAGTTCCTTATCGGCCTCATCACAAGCTCACCTGCAGCTTAACAAAGGTGAACTCATCACAACGAGATCCCAGATCCGGTGGCTCCAACAGCCTATCGATGCCATAAGCAATGCCCCCATTGAACTCCATGTGCCTCTGGATGATGGTGGCATCGCCATTCCCCACCAGAAGCTCCCCCTACCAGAGGAAAAAATCAACTTCTGATCCTGGTACATCATACATACTGGTTGCACCATCACAAAAGTTGCCCTATTTGGTTGCCATGACTTCTTAACCACCCCAAGAGCTCTCCAAAATCTCTGTGCTCACATCCTTGAGCACACTTCCCGATTGCCACTTTTCAAGTCCATAAGAACTAAGAAATGGCCTCTGTCCATGCAACTCATGCTCTGTAAAGGTCATGGCACCATGTGGATTGCTTTGCAACCTGGTCATCAAGGAGTGCACGTGCAGGTACCATGTGCCTCCACACTTTCCTGCCAGCTGTCCACAGAGTCTTGAACCTCTCTACAGGCTCAGCTGTAGCCAGGGGAATGGGGTGTCTCAGCCTGCAAGCACCCCAACTCTGTGTTCACTTCCTGCCGGTGATCAACATGGGGCACCAGTTGCCCTGTGACAATGCCCAAGGACCGTTGCCCAGCAGAAAGCCAAGCCCAGCATCGCCATCACTCACCACGTGGGTTTTGCTGCAGCTGAATGAGACGGTGGAGCCGTGCATGGTCCGTATGGATTCGATTTGGGGCACGTTACCAGCCACAATCTAAGAGGGAAAAAGAGGAATGTGAAGGGAGAGACAGGCAAAACTGGCAGTTCATGCTTCCAACGGGATGCTGCCTGGTGAGGACAGGGGTTAGCAGCTGCACTGTGAAGCTGGTGTGGGTGGAGCAGTGTAACTATGCTGGGTTAGACCCACATTCCTGACAGTGAGAGACCAGTGTGCATAACCAGACCCTGGTTTTGGACTGGTTTTGGACTCTGGAAGCTGGACTTCCCTTGTTCATCACACCTATAGACAAGAGCCTGTTTTTGAGCCCTGTGTTGACGAGGTTAGCAGCTGCACTGTGAAGCTGGTGTGGGTGGAGCAGTAACTATGCTGGGTTAGACCCACATTCCTGACAGTGAGAGACCAGTGTGTATAACCAGACCCTGGTTTTGGACTCTGGAAGCTGGACTTCCCTTGTTCATTACACCTATAGACAAGAGCCTGTTTGTGAGCCGTGTGTTGATGCTTTGGTTTCCCCAGGAAGCTGATGACAGAAGTTTCAGCTCAGCTGGACTGCACCAGAGGTTCTCAATGAAACGGTAGTTACCTAAAATGCTCAAACAGCTTTGGGTCTTCTCAAGAAAACTAATATATTGTGTGTTCTACAGCAGCAAAATATTTGGCAAGGTCGCTCTGGCGTAACCATAGGCAGGTGGTGGCACCACATGTGGCCTGGGGAGGTATGAGCCTGTTTGTTGTCACATTTACCTTTATGGCCCTGATCATGTGTGCTTTGAGGTAGGAGGCCAGCACGTCCCGATGCTCTCTGCGGTAGAGCCACTTCTGCCTGTTTTCTGGTAGGGCGTTAAATGCAGCATCTGTGGGCCACAGCATGGTGAAGGGTCTGTGTAGAGGGTCACTAACCAGTGGCAGCAGCTCCGCGTCCTGTCCGAGGTAAGAGGCGATACGAAGAAAAAGCCACAAGTCAAGACTTGAACGTGCCCATGTACACACCACCTCCCCAGAGAGCAGCAGGAGTCAGGTCACTCACCCGCAGCAGCTTGCTATAGATGGTGTACCCAAAGGCCTCTGCCACCTCCGTGATATTTTGCTGCAGAGGGAAGAAAGAAAACGACCGTCACTAAGAGGTCCCCCTCCAGGACCTGGAGCAGCAATGCAGGGGAGAAACCAGACGCTTAACGACGTCAGTAGCTAAACACAAGTTTTTTCTGTCATCACCATCATGCTGCTGGATTTGGCCTGGCGAGTGCTGGCATATTCAGCAGCTGCCACTTCTCTCACTCATCCTGGGTAGACACTACTATGGCAGGAGCTGGGGTGACATTCAGCACTCTTTTGTGCTGTACAGAAAATGTGTTATCTTTTGTAAAGTGTAGGATCTATAAGCTCCTAGCACTTGTTTCAGGACTACCAGAGAGACAGTGGCAATCTCAGACTGTGATCTGCTCTGCACTGGAAAAAGAGTGTGAGGGCTGGCACGGGACATGATCCCCCTGTCTACATCCAGTACTGCTGTTCCCTGGTGATGAATCACAGCTCCTGACCCAAATACTGCTCTGCCACAAATGCTGTCACCTTCACTACCCAAACCTGTGCCCTCACAGCTAGGAACAGGGAGGAAGAGCACTCCACATGCTCTTGGGCTGAGGGCCCTATCACAGCTGTCGAGAGAAGGATCCTGGCCCCGTCCTCACTACGGCAGCTGTCAGGGAACAGTCACTGCTTCAGCCTTACCTGTGAGATCTTTGAGGAAATGTTTCGGTCCACCAGGTCACTTGGAATGAGGATCTTGTTGATGAAATGAATGACCCCGTTCACACCAACGATGTCACTCACGACCACTTTGGCTTCCTCGTTGAGATAGATGCTATTCTGAGAGAGAAGGGATGTGATGAGGTATTCACACCCACAGCACAGCCCTATGAGCTGTCTGTGAGCCCCAGGCAAGTCACTTGCTACAACCACGGTGGCCTTCAAATGACAGCAACAGTGACAGCTTTACAAGTGGGGCAGGGAAGGGAATTGCAGCAGAGAACTACCTCTTTCACTGTGATCTTCATTTTGTGGCCAGATAAAGATGTGAGGGACTCCTGGGCTTCCAGGTCACTGGACAGCAATTTCTGGCAACCCACCATGTGGTAGCGAAGCAGGTCCCGGAGGAGACCTCTGCTCCTCCACTCCTCAAACTACAGACAGAAAACAAGAATGAGGTCACACTGGGGGCACTTTGCCTTGCAGCAGGGAGGCGGGGGGCAGACCTGATGAGGAAGACCTGGATTGCTCAAGCCCCCTCTGACCCATCCCTGCAAGAAAGCCAGTCCCCCAAAATGCAGTGAACGCCCAAAACCATTTGATAGCTTTGGGAAATTTCAACCAGTTTGACAAAACAAGCATTCAGGTCCCTTGATGGAGGAAAAATGACCACGTTGGCTTTGAGGAAATGATGCCTAGGATATGTAGTCATTAGGAATTGTTCCTTTATTGGGTGTATGGGGGGCTGGGGAGAAAAAGGCTGTAACTAGTGGTGTGAAGCTGCACAATGGGACTTGTCAGTGATGGTACTGGGATATGGCATTACATCAGCACCAAAAAGCTGTTGGTTAAGAACCTGGTTCACAGAGTCATGAATAAGGATCTCTCCTCCCTCCAGTCTCCACTTGCCCCAAACATCCCACTTGTTGGGACTAAAAGGAAGGGACCAATGGAAGTGGAATGGCAAGGCCTGAAGCACAGAGAAGGAATCAGACACAGTGTCTCTGAGGACCATGAGGCAGAGGCTCCAGTAAGGGTCTCCTTACAACAGGAGCCATGTCTACCCCTGACCAGATTGTCTCTGCAGTGGTCCAGTGCCCACACCTCTGCTCTTACGCTGGTGGAGAATGGGGGATGTCTTTAACCCTCTGCAGTGCAGCCCCAGTTCACTGGGCAGACAGCCCCAGAGGGGACACTGCCAAACTGGAGCTTGCCAAACACCTGACAGCACTTGGGATAGGAGGACACTTACTGTTGTGGTGTTTTCTATGAAATCTGTCTGTGGGACAAAGACAGTGAAGGGCCCTGCCCCACTGAGCTCCTTGATGTTTTCTGCCTGTGGTAGAAGAGCATTTGCGGGAAGGGAAACAGAAAACATGGTTCCAGTTAGCAAGACCTTTTGTGGAAATCCCTAAGTGGGATCTACTACTTAGAGACAAGGACAAAGCTGTTGGTCACCAACCAGTATCATCTTAAAGAACACGGATGCATCTTCAATCCTTCCGAGCTCCTTAAACAAAGAGAAAGAGCTGGTGTTAGCAGAGTCGCTTCCACTCGCTCCTGGCCAGCCAGCATGGTGACCTGCTGCTTCCACCCCAGTCACTCTCCCACCCCAATGAGACACCAGTTCTGACACACCACAGTGATCTTTCCCTCCCTCCCTTGCCAGTGCTGGGGGCACAGACGATGTGGGGGTTACAGAGCAGGCAGGAGCCTCTACCTGAACCATTCACATCGCAGATGCTGCAAGATGGAGCAGAGAGAGAGATGAAAGCTTGCTGCTTCTGCAGCAGCTGTCTCAGAGGTTTAACTGCCCCTGTGCTCATGTGCTTCACAAAGCCTTCGCTTTAACCCCACTGTGCTGCCACTACCAGCTCTGGGATACTGTCCAGAGTGGCAGACAGAGTTTGCCCTTTGCAGGGCAAACTCCCTCACTATACCACATTAACTTTCACTAAGAGCAGAAGCACAGAACTGGTTACATCTCTTTTCTCCCTGCTCTGCTGTGGGGATGACAGCTTTTATTTGCCACTAGCACCACACCAGTTTCCCCAAGGACAGCCGTTGTATTGGCAACAGAGCCAGAGGCAGACTGCTGCCCTCCAGACTGGATCTCAAGTCCTGGCATTGCCACAGGGGACACCTGCCCCGATCCCACAGACTGGGAGAAGTAGGTCCCCTTGGGAAAAAAAAAATACTCCCATTTGCTTATCATTAAGAAAACAGCACCCTGGAGGTACGGCCAATCTTGCTGACAGAGCAGCAATGTGTATATATTTGGAGCAAAGTCTCTTTACTGTAATTCTCACATAAAATACACCTACAATTTATGGATAGATTGCCTGTCTCCACTCCTACACCACACACATGTGGTATCACACTACAGATCTGCTCACCTGCAGCTTAGACTTGGAGGGGAGGGAGCAATTTGCTGTAGGGCAAGAGGTCCAACGCAAAAGATGCTGCTCATGCTTCTTACCTGATACACTTTGCCACGGCAGGTGAAGCCATCTCCGACACTGTGCCAAGAGCAGGAGCAGTTTCGAGTGCCAGGGCCCGTGTACTTGCAGAGCCCAAATGGACTACAGCCTCCGTTGTTCTAGCAAGAAAAGCAAAAAGCTTTTGTTGGAGGGGCATCACCAACAATTTGATCAGCCACTTGCATGCAGGAGGTGCTACCTACATCCAGCCCAGTGGAAAGGAAACCATTCCTCCTATATGTCTAGTACCTTAGAATAAACCTCACTCAAATTCCCAAGCACCAAAGCCATGAAACAAGATTTTCACACCTTACTTTGGAACTCAGAGTGATGGCAAAACCCATGATTCAGAGAGACATTTTGACATGGCAGCGAAGCCATGAGCACAGGTTACTCTTAAGCTTTTGAGCATGTTCCACACAAACTGGATGCAGAGAAACAAGCCCACATGCCTCCAACCCTACGTCGCTGTTTCAATGCTGCTTCTCCCACAAGAGGGAGCGCCAGGTGGCCGACATACAAGTCATTGTGAGAGGCAATGGAAACCAAACACACCAGGAAATCCCTTCAGTATGTGAAAAGGCAAGACAGGCAGCTCTAAACAAGCAGGCTAACCCTGCTCTTTCTGCTAACTGTTGGGAGGAAGGAACGCTTCAAAGCTGTGGCCTTCCCCTCTGGTAACAGCAAAATGCAGACACACCTGTTCACACAAGTTGATGGGGTTGCACTGGCTCACACCATCCCCACTGTAACCAGGAAGACAGTTGCAGGCAACCTGGAAGGAGAACAGATGTTCACAGTCTGAAACTTGGACCCAAAAATAAAACACACAATGGCCGAGCTGGATGGAAAACATGTGGTATAGCACCCATCGCTACATTCATGAATAACCATGCTTGTGTTAACAACATATATAACCCAAGACTGCCTCCAGATGCTGGCCAACAGAAGGCATCTACTTTCAAGGAAAAAGCAATCTTTTCATGTCCTTCCTTCCCAGGCAACTTTTCTGTGTGGAAGGTACTAAGCACAAGGCAGTGCACTGCTGTGGAAAGGACTGTCTCTAAGAAAATTATATAACTGTGACAACCTCCATAATAATGTTGCCCTCAGATCCATCTTACGTACTCACCTTCCTTGGGCCTGTTTTAATGCACTCTGCATTGGTGTGGCAGCCCCCATTGCTTTCGAGACAGAGATCAATTTCTGCAGCAAAACAATAAGGCCACATTATTGCTGAGGGCTGCTCAAGGCAGCTGGGAATTGGTGACCCAAAGAAGTTTTGGGAAAGCAACAGGGAGGACCTTCCCAGCCTGGGAAACATTTTGGTGGAAAAGTGACTTGTGATAGCAAAGGAATAGGGTACAACCACAAGTTCTATTCCTGGCACACGTGGGTCTCTGAGTTGTGATAAATCTGCCCACAGAAAATCCCACACCTGCCTGGGTGTACTTTAAAGTATATGAGGGGACTGGATTCTCCCAAGCTCCATCTTCATGTCAGAGCACCACTGTGGGAGACTGCCCTCACTCTCCATCTCTGGACCTCCCCATGGTATGTATCGGGGCAAAAAGCCTCTCTGGACTCTTGGTTTGAGACCAGAACACTGGTCTGAGGCCATCCAGTCTCAGGTGCCAAGGGAAGTGGGGCTCTCTGCCCACTTTTGGGTGGTCCTGTGCTGGGACAGTGATGACCACTTTGCTAATCATGACTTGGGAGAATGCTGAGCACATACCTACAGGTATGTATGTACACATGTACACATACATGTGCATACACCTTAACAAAAAGCTAAAATGCAGATCAATCAAGATCAGCCAGCAATTATTGGCTTTGAAATAATCACTGCATGAACAGAGTGAAAGAAGAACTGAGTTAATCAACACTTTAACCTGAAATTTTATCACTTTTAGCTTGAAATTCCCCTTTGTGTGGATGATGTCTCGCTGCTATCACCAAAACATGCACTAAACACTCACCCATGCAGAGTGTCCCGTCTCCAGCGTAGCCTTCCTTACAAACACAGGTTCTCTCTCCTGGGGACACTTTAGTACACACAGCATGTACGGAGCAGCCACCATGATCAATAGTGCATGGATCTATTTCTGTGACCACAAACAAGAGAAGCAGAATCAGCTCAGAGTACCTAGTTAAGATTTTTATACCTTTGCCACCTCTGCTGTGGTACCAAGAACTAAACCAACCCATTCATGTGCATCTCTCTCCACAAGCCATAAGAAGTGCCCTGCAACACTTGCCTGCCTTTTTATCCCTCTCTCGCTGGCTCTAGCAATATCAAGACCATCTTGCATAAAGCTCCAGGCTGGAAAACCTCTCTACCAAAGCATGACATAGTTCATGGTGGACGGCTGAGAGGAAAAGGATTTGAATGATCTTTTCCCTGGCAACATCATGCCATTTATTTCACAAAGCCCTTATCTTTGTGTAGCCTCAACAGCTGTTTGCAAGCCCTGAATCTCGCCCACACTTGCTGGACATACCTGTGCAATGGGTCCCATTCCCTGTGTATCCAGCAGAGCAGGAACATGTAGGTGGGGAATCTGCGGAACTATTGAGGCAGCTGAAACAAGAAAGGGATTAACAATCACTGATGACACCTCCTGATTTGCTCGGCCAGTGGGAAACACCATACACGCCTGGCATGTGCAAGTTAGAGACCACAATGACAGGAGGAACATACCTGAAGCTGCTGGGTATTTCTTTACAGTCCCAAATACTCAAGTCACACTGGCTGGGAAGCTGGCATCCAGGCACAGGCTTCACACCTGGCACAGTGTGTCCTCACCATGCCCATGCAATGGAGATGGATGGGTCCCAGTACCCCAAAACAGGAGACCAGATAATGAATGGAGAAGGCTTCACAGCCCACCAGCCTATTTAATCCCTTGGTGGGGGCAGGCAAGACGGAAAGGGCTTGTAAATGGCTGCTTGATTTGCTCCATGAATAAGGCCAGACTTGGAGTACCTTGGAGTCTCTGCTTTCTCCCATCCACACATACAGAAGGAGCTTGGAAAGAATTTATCTCAAAGTCCTTGGGAAAAGTGGATGGCAGCTTAGCACCAAAGAGAGTTCCCAGGATGGATCTCACATTTATGCACCCTTAACAAGCAGGTACCTCCTCCCAGCCCTCAACACAGAATCACCTCTATGTAAGACTCATAGAAACACACATGGCTTTCTGAGAATGACCCAGCCCCTTGTTTGTACTTACTTGGCCATTTGATGGCAAGTGTTATTGCATAAGTCAATCTCGATTACTGCAAAAGAAAACACAAACATGACTTGGCATTTTCCATGTAGCACTTGCTGGGGCCATTTCTGCCACCTAGAGTAAAGGACCCTGCAAACAGGCTCACTGCCACACTTGTGGTGCCCTGACTGATGATGGGACACATCAGCAGTTATGCTAACCCACATCCTATGTGGCAGTAGGAAAACCTCATGGGATTTACGTTTTGGCACGTTGCAATGGAGTGAATTTGATGTTCTCTGTCTGAGCTAACAGTTCAATTTGATCCTACCTGCATGGCCTACAGATTGCTAGGAATGAAACAAGGACTGAAACCTCGTTAATCCAGACATACAGAGCTATTTGGCGCAAAAAGACGAACTTGTTTCATGCTTTACACTTACACTATGTAAGACAGTTCCACTAAATTTCCATTTCTAAGTGCCCCCAAAACATTTGACTTCACTACAAAATCAGTCTTTGTGAGCAAACCTTTAAAACACGCAAGTATTTAGGAGCTCCATTTATCCCCCACCCTAATGGTAAACACAATCCCAAATTCCAGGAACAACCACCTTCCACGTATTACTTTGACACACAATGACAGATTCATTGAGAACTGCAGACCATGGCCTGAGCTCACCTAAATCAATCTGTGAGGAGAAAAGCAACTCAGCAGACACACTGGGGCCCTCTGGATACTTCAAATCAAAACCTGCCACAGGTTCTTACGCAAGTAACTGGAGTTGTGCTCATCCCAATCTGTCTGGGAGCTTCCATCTCTCTCCCAGGGTAAGGGGCTGTTGTTGAGGTGTCTCAAATCTCAGTGGGGACAGAAGCAGGCGATATGCTTTTCCCTACATGAATTTCACCCAAATAACTCTGGGGCTGTTGGGGAAGTCACACCACAAATTCAGCTTGTGTGCAGGAATGAGCTAGCACAGTCTGTTAAGCTTTTGGGGAGACACAAAGCACGTGCAGCTGTGGTCACCTTGCTCAGCTAACACAGATTTCTCTGCCAAAAAGGCAATATTACACCATGGGCCCCTTCACACTCACGTACTTTCTCGGCAGGTAGGGCCCTTCCATCCTGGGAAACACTCGCAGCTCCCGTCCCCTTGCAATCCATCATTACATATGCCATTGTCACAGGCACATTCTGCAGGGGAAATACAAACACTCATCACTGTCAAACCAACCAGGTCTCAAAAGCAGAGTCTTGCTGCCATTTCCCTGGGTGCTCTGTTCCTAATCTAATGCATCAAACTGCCATAAAGAAAATGTCACAGAAATATCAGCTCTTGTTCCCTCGCTATTAGACCAAAAGGCCGAAGAATAGGCCACTCACCTCTACTTTCTGTAGTTTGGGTGGCAGCAATGTAAGCAGCATAACACTGTCAGTCATGTCTTGGTTTGAGGATGAAAAATGGGGCCACTCTTCTGGCTGACCACCAACGCTCACAAGTTTGCCTCTCTCGGTAGCCTGCCAGCTCTTTGCCTGCCTCAGAGGTCTTGGGACATTTCTTCCCTCCCACCACCCCTCCTGAGAGCTGAGACGTGGCCACTTTTCTCCCCTGGCAAGCAGGATGGTAGAGACAAGCTGCAGTATCCACCAGTGTCACCTGATTTGCAGTCAGCTCCGTATCGGCCCACTTCACACATTTCACAGGCAGTGCCGTGGAAACCCTCCAGGCATCGGCACTCTCCGCTGCCCTCCATGCCATCCTGGCATTCCCCATTCCCGGAGCACCACAAGCCTGGCTTCCCTGGACACATCTCACACATGTGTCCATAGTAGCCAGGGCAGCAGACGGATCTCTGGCGAAGCAACAAGAACAAGTTGGGGTGAGCCATCCTGTGCAGCACAGGCAAGGCACAGCTTTATTGTGGAAGCTACTCTAACTAAGTGATAGCCATAATTTCTGACAACACATGAAAAGGTCAGATATGTGCAGGTGAACCCCCTAAAATGGTGTGCTCTGTTGCCAAGAGCTTCATGTAAAGGTTCACGCTGCCCTTGAGCAACACTGGCCATTTGGTGAGTAAAGCAAATGTTCAGTCCTGTGCCAATCCAGTATATCTCCTTACTATGTCCTGTAAGAAAGACACTCTGTGGGCAGAGAGAGGCTCTGCCAAAAGGTGATTTGGCTCAGAAGCCTGATTTAACTGCTTTCACCTCTTTCTGCATCTACTCCCAGAGGGAGGAAATCACGATGGGAACAAGTTGGACAGTACAGAGGAAGAGAAACATCATCTAACGAAGGGATGCAGAAGTGTTCATTGAGGTACAAGTGCTGACTGAAGATCTGCATGTGAATACTGTATGTCCAACTCCCTTCTCTCCCTTCTCCTCAATTTCCACTCCCACTAAGCTTTCCAGTGAGACACTTCAATACCTGTAGGAGCTCAAATTCACACAAGTCTTTATTTCACCATTTCCTCTTCAAGTGTTTTCTCCCAGCCACACATTTTCACAAAACTGGTAAGGGCCATAATAGCAGCAAAACCTTCTACTCCTCACTTTGGTTCAGCTCCAATGAGTCATCAGTTATTCGGGAAGGCACATGCACAAGCGAAATACCATCATTCATGCCTCATTTCCTTAGGAAACCAGACTACAAACATTCAGCTCCTTCTCTTCCTCTGCAGGACAAAACCCAAAGCAACAATACCAAAGCAGCAGACCACAATCCATCAGTGTGCAGGCATTTCTGCAGGTTTGGTTTCAGTCTCTCTGTCTCCTGGATGGAGAGCGACTCCCAGACGAGCCCAGTCTCAGCTATGCAATGGCACAAATGCAGCCAGGACTTCAGCACAGTCTGTATTCCCACGACTGTATTTCTAATACCCAGCTTGCTTTTGTCAAAATGAATCTGAGGAAAATGCGTTTCTTACCAGGGAAACTTTTGCACAGGTGAAATGGCAGCCAAGCACTCTCTTATCTCTAGAGCGTAATTCACACTGAGCGAGATTCTTGCTCCCTGGCAATTCCTGCGCATATAACATAGATGCAGATAGAAGGTATTACAATATTTAGACAAACATTGTACACTTTGGCACATATGACAGTGTTCTTGCCTAACAGGGGAATAATGCTTTTTATCCTACAGGAAAAGCCCTAAAAATTTAGGCTATCCAGAGCTGAAGACCAATGACGTATCTAGAGATGTAAGGTCACCACACAGAGTCTATTTTGTTACCTGCCAAATCCATGGCCAAATCCATGCCAAATCCATGATATTCACACATGTCAGTGTGAATATTGAAAAAAAGTAATGAGAAAAATTTTGGCATATAGTAAAGTAATGAAGCCTAAGAAGCCAGATGTGGCTGCTGGGCAATTCCTAGCCAGCATGGAGATTAAATGTTTGGTTTGTTTTCCTCTTTGGAAATGTTTGTCACTCACACACAAACAAGCTGCAGGCAAAAACAGCCCATCTGTGTGAACAAATCAATGGTCCAGACTGGGAAATTGCCATTGGCACTCCTAAACTGGCTTTCCTTGGTGATGATGTCAAAAGAGTAAAAGATGAAAAAAAGACATCTCCCTGCTATGGGGGGAAGCTCCCCACACCGCATGCTCTCAAGGGCTCCTGAAATTTAGGCAAAGCCTGTGCCAGCTCTGTAAGGAGCCTTGTGGTTCATTGTTTGTGTTTTTCCTAAGTAACTCTCCTTTGGTTTCTGCTTTCTCTTACAAACCTTGCTAATGAATGAGCCACAGAGGACTCAAGGGCGTATTTTTTGTGGTATCAAGATGACATCTGTAGAGCAATAAAAGGACATCAAAGCACTATCTGCAAACAGCCTGTGAGATGTCACATGAATCAAAGACTCACCACAAGAACTGATCCAGGAGGGCACTTGATCCCCTTCTCACACTTGTTGCATCTTGACTAGGACACAGAGAACAGGACAAGTCACATGTGTGCCCTCCACCCATGTCACACCAAGACACTAATCTTGAATTACAAATGGGGCTGTACAGGCTGCTGGCTGGGACAAAGACAAGGATGTGTTTATCTCCATGGCTCAAAACACCAAAAGAAGAAAAATCATGATGCATGACCCTCAGGTCCTGGCTGCTATCAAAGCTTCACAGAAGGTCTTAATCCTGCACTCCAGTGGTGTACACAAGGTCTTACTTCTGCGCTCCAGAAAATGTACCACAAAACAAACCAGAAGAGATCATGTTACACTTTTCCTGAGTCTCTGAGCTGGGGATGGGCTTTCTGTAGGCCTGGAGTTCCTTCATGCAAGGCTGCAAATACTTTTTTTCTTATCTGTAACAAGGCAGACCTACCTCAGTCTGACCCTGCAATCTTCAGGTGGCAAAAAGCCACAAGATCCATGCAGGCTGGACTTTGGCTGTGACTCCCAGACAGATCACAGCATTTCCTAGGGGAGCCTGTGGTCATGTCATGCAAGAATTGGGCTGGATTCTTCTTCCACAATTGAGTATCTGGGAGTCCCTGCACCAGCCCGTCCCACAGCTGGCACTATGAGTGAGCCCCAGCAAGTGAACTAAATGTGATCTGCATGAGAGCTGCAGGTCTGCTGCATTAGAAGTACAGAGTCTGAGGCCAGGAGGTGCCAAGTCTCCATGATGCTCATCTGGGGTCAGACCACAAGCTACTGTCTCATCCACGTGGAAGAGACAAGGTAGGTTGTCTGCCACTCATCAGTTTGGTTCGGCAGGTGGAGAAACCCTGTGAAATGGTAGTCAGCTCCTTGGTAATCATTGTTACCTTTAGTATGGTGGTGGTATTGGCAGTGCAACGGTTCTTCTGTATCTGGAGGACCTGTGAAACCCCGATCAACATGCCATTCTTCGTCTCAAGAAATTTTCCATCCAAAGGAATATTATTGACAAACTTCTGCAAAGGAGAAGGAAATAGCTGAGACGATAACCTTCAACTCTTTTGCATGGATTGCTTGTCAGACAAACAGCTGTAGGCAAACTGTAAGGGTGTATCCAGCCACCAGCCTTAGAAAGTGATAGGTCTAGCAAGATTCTCAAATGGCAGAACAGTCTTCCCTCCTTACCTGGGTGCTGTTTTGATAAAACATTAGCCAGTAGGAGAGCCCTAACATGCTGTTCTTATGGATTCCACTTCTCAAGTCCATGGGCAAGAGCTTCTCTCCCAATATGACGTGGTACTGCACTGTCTCGTTGTCCTAAATCCACAAAAAGCCCAAATGTTAGGACTCTTTTGAGTTCCTAGACTACAATTCAGTCAGAAGTATGGCATGAGAAGAGTTCCTAAGCAATCTGTAACAGCTAATTAAGTCCACAGAGCCCACTAACTCCCTAACAAATATGACGGATCAAACCTGATGACTGTTACTGGATGAAGTCAAAAATGTTTTTTGGAATCTTTCACAAGATTCAAAATTGCCACAGATATGGCACAGCCAGTCAGAAAGGGGAACATGCTGTGCCATCTAGCCACACTTAACTCTACTCACAAATTTGCATTTGGAGTCCAAATATTCTTTTCAGATCCCATTGCAACACCCCAGGAAACCCTCTCAATTCTCTCTGCCACATTTCTCCTAGCTTTTAGCATCAGCTACGCTTCTCCTCTCCA
The DNA here is from genome assembly GCF_001431845.1 of Calidris pugnax. Lineage (NCBI taxonomy): Eukaryota > Metazoa > Chordata > Aves > Charadriiformes > Scolopacidae > Calidris > Calidris pugnax. Next base: position 1,328,195 of record NW_015091179.1, on the reverse strand, counting down.
TGCTCAAGTTTATGATCTGACTGCACATGTCCCTGCACTTACTGCAATACATATTCAAACTGTAAGCAAACAGTGAGCTTACCAACTGTGTCACATTGGCAGCAAGGCAGTACTCCTCAATGGAATTATTTCCAGGAACAAAAACTGTATATTTTTCAGAGGACTCGATTTTTCCAATGAGCTGGTATTTCTAAAAAAAATGTTAAAACAGTAACATTAGCAATGACACTCGTACTCACTAAAGAACAAACCACACATGAAATCAATTACAAAGGCAAGAGCGCTAGAGGAAATGCTTGAAAATGGGATATACAACTTCTACTTGGTCACACATGTCTAATTGCTTGCTCCTCCTCCTGGGCTGACATAAATACAGCTTCTCAGTTATGAACCAGCCTTCATTCTTTAGGTTTTCTGCCCTGTACAAAGACGACAGCACCTGTGGTAGACAGGTCGTCTTCCACTGTAATAACATGCCAATGATATAGAGATCTAACTGTAAGTTTATAACCCTTTGGCTGCTCAAAAGAGTTTTCCTAGAAGATTCCTCATGAACGGCAGGAAACAGATGGTCTCCCTTTTCTCACCAGGCAGTCCAAATTTTGGTCAGCCAGTATAGGATAAGGTAAACGTTGCTCAAAAGACAGTTCTGACAGCAGCAGTGGTGCTCACTTCAACTGCTTACCTCTAGCAACTCCTTGAACGTCCTGAATGAGGCAACTGTCTCGAGCTGTTTTTGCAGACCTGGGGGACTTGGTGGAATATCTCCTGAAGGTGGAAATAAAACCTGTGGAAAAAGTGAGTTCATAAGTAAGGTTGGGCGAGGGGCTGTGGAGGAAACCACATTAGACTTCTGCCCTGCTTGCAAGAAAGGCACTTAGAAGTGGCCTCATTTCACACGATTCTGCAATAGCCTTAACTCTTCTTCTGTCAGCCAAGAGAAGAGGAACTCCCCTCCCGCTTGTCCTGGGGACAAATATTTTAAACATGAAATGCTGTTGCACAGGAAACATCTGTCAGAACCTTGTGATAACCAAATATATCCTTGCCATTATATCTCTTCCTAACTGTCCAGACATGCATTCCTCTTTGGCCCCACCACAGATGCTGCAACACAAACCTGCTACAACAGCTGCAGCGTTTCGCAGTATCGCATGTACCGACGTACCTTACTGAGGATATGAATAATGCCATTGCTGGCAGGGATGTCACTGACAACTATACTCGCATTCTGGATGGTTAATACCTGAAAAAGTATCAGAGGGAGAAGGAAAGGGATTAGAAATTGCCAAAGAAGTTCAAAACAAATATATTGTTCATTCAAGGTTGTGCATAGCTAATCTGGGTACAATTTTTGAAAGATGTCTGAGTTTGAGGGCATCCAGGCTCCCCATGGGATACAGCAGCTCTTGAGCAGCTGAATTTCACCCTGGTAGATGTGCATTATGTCAGAAATCCTTACGCCACTCTTGGTGCTTATCTGCCATCTGGTCTGTGGGTTAAGGGTGGGCAATTCTGGCCTGTCATACGCTTTGAGCTTTTCATCTGTGAAGATGCCTTCAAGAAAGTGCGCCCTGACAGGAAGAAAGGCAGGTAAAGAAAATATTAGGGCGCTTTTTGTAGTAACAGGGAGATAAGACCACACCACCCGACATTCACGTCTCTCACATGAAGTAGTTAAGCATGTGGAGAGAATGATGGAAGGAATTACATGTCCTGATGCCATCTGCATCTACGTGACAAGGAAAATGTCTGCAAATACATGAAAAATAAACCCACTTCCCATAGCCTGTCATCTGTTATGTTTTAAATACCTACTATATTCTTTGCCTGCTTAATCTTATTTCTATATTTATCACAAGACAACTCTTTATTGGTTCTTGTACAAGCAGAAATCCAGCTCATGGCTTTGTTGCTGTTGTTTGGCAAATAAAGCAAAGGCAGAAGTCTCCTCATACCTGACTAAAAATGGCAGCATGTAGGGGGTCAACCAAAAATCTTTCTCAGTCTTGCTCAAGTTTTTGATAGCAGCCTCCGATGGCACCAGGACAGTGACATTGGTTCCTGCTGGGATGCTGAAGAGAGATTTCTGTTGTCCAAAGAACAAAAATGAACAAATAAGACATGCCAGTGCCACATCTACACTGCAAAATATAATCTACAGTCATCCTGTGTACACTCCAGCAGCACCGCAGGGTCTCCTCGCACAGCAGGTAAGTGCTGTTGACAGTCAATGAACGCCACAGATGGTTTAGCCAAAAGTGGTGACACCTGCTTGCCAAGGGAAAACCTGCTGTTTTAAGCCCCACTTTTGTACTTCAATTAATCTTGAAACCCATTCAAATCATATCCATAAATCTCTGAACCCTCAACACCAGTTTTGGGGAAGGCAACAAGATTATTGCAGATATGCAGCAGGACAGGTAAGCTAAACTTCAATTAGATGCTTCCACAGACTTGCTGCAGTCTGTCTTTCTGTTCTGCCACACTGGAGACAGGGAAGCAGGAACAAGAAAAAGAACAAACATACAGTCTAACTACTCAAAGAGTGCTCTTCTGAAAAATAGCTGTGATAATGCTACCCCTTTTTCTTTCTCTTCGTGTTATGTTATGATGGCCAGCAGTTACAAATGATACAACCATGAAAATTTAGTGTAACACAGCTCTAGCTTCATCCGCTGTAGAAATAAGGCCCCCAAAACACACTCACAACCCTCATTCTATCACAGATTCCAGAACTTCTCTGCATGCCTGCTCTCTCCTTTCTCTCCTTTCAAAATCTCCTAACGATTTCTCCTTTGCTGTTGTTTTGTTCTCCTCTAATGGAGAAGATAAACAGAGCTGCTCCTTCTCTAACAGCAGTGTTCACAGACACTCCACTTCTACAAAACTTACCCATATGGGCATCCCATGGCTTTTCTTACCTGAAGCCAGTGGTAGAAGCCTGCGAAGTGGGAATTCCTGGCCAGCTCCTTCCAAACAGAAACAACAGGAGGGTTACATTGAATCCACAATGGCATTTGACTTTTCTAGTGACAGAAAATGAGCCTAGCAGCTCTGACCAGAAAAACAACAAAAAGATGACTTATTGCTGAGAACAGAGAGGGGTGAAGCAGCTTAGAAATTACTGCCAATGGTTTAATGAACACATTGGTCTTGGCATCAGTTCTGTCTCTGTGGCCTTGGGCAGACGGACACATGTGCTCTGCTGTCAGGCTGGTGCTGGGAGAGGGAGTCAACTCAGCTAACAGAGAAAAGGAAAGTAAATGCAGAGCCACTTCTCTCCAGTCTCAAGATGACATCAGATGTTTACTTTTTACTCACTTTTAGAATATCCCCATAGCATGTCATGCCATCCCCCATGAAGCCTTGAGGGCAAGCACAGGATCTCTCTCCTCCTCCAAGGGGTACACACGTAGCCTGCAAATACAAGAAAAGGAGAAATTAGAGAGCAAACACTGGTTATGCAGTGCTACACCTACCTAGGAATTGCATTCTGGCCTCCCATGGTCTGGGCTAAAGGAGAACACACAAGCACCTTCCTCCTGTTGCCTTTATGGTGGCACTGAATTTATACTTCATGCAGCAAAGCCTAGGTGATGGCTTTGGTTGTGTGAACTCACAAAAATCAGAGGATCTACCTGGGTAAATTAAAGACCAAAACTTTACAACACCTCAGTGGCATGCCAATGAGATAATGTAATGTAAATTCTTGCAATTATCTTGATGCTGTGGCTGCAAAACCTCTGTCAGGGAGCAGAGGAACCTCCACTGCCATGTCAGGCTTGGGACAGCACTTTAGCTACTCACCAAGTCATGGCAGCCACCGTTGTCCATGAGGCATGGGTTGATTGCATCACAGTTGTGGCCATCACCAGCATAACCCTTCTTGCAGACACACTTGCTCTGCAAGAAAGAGACATTTCAATTTTATAGACCTGTCAGAGTGTCCTCATTTGTTACCAAAAAAAGGCCTAAGGCAGCAAAACTATTCTTAATTTATCATCCCAAGTTTTCTTCCTGGCCCTCAAGACCTGGAAATGTGGAGATATTTCCTTAGCAGGGCACCATTCTCTATGACAGCACGCATACTGCCTGCTTACTCAAGTGCATTGATCCCTTGCACTGCTTGGCTGTGGGAGGGTCACTTGAAGATGATGGTTTCCATCTTTATTTCTAGCGTTTGAGGGAATGTCACAGACTTAGTGAATGGGAGAAAGAGAAAGCTTTCTGCTTTCAAGATGGCTAGGAGAGTGCTTGCACCTCTCCCCTCACTAAAATCTGCTGAAGATTTGGCACCTTTTCTCAGCACCGTGTCCAATGCTGCCCTGGCTCAGTGGAGAGAAGCATCTTGAGAAGCAGCTCAGTGGAGAGAAGCATCTTGAGAAGCAGCACCCTGAGAAGCCACCTCTCCTGTGTGCCTTCCTCCCACCTCAAGATGCCTGACTGTCCAGCTGTATGTGCTTTTCTGTATATTTTAGCACTTCCCAGAGAAAATGCTGTGATCTGGGAACAAGAAGGACACAGCAACTGATGCCTTATGCCAAGCAGTATTATGGAGAGTAGTCTCTTCCCTTTGCTGCATAAAAGTTTCAGAGCAGAGCAGCAGCCTCAAACCCATCAGTGCATCTCAGCTCATGCAAGCACACTGTGCTTTTAGGTGCAGCTGGTGTTTCTGTCAGCAGACAAGCAGGCTTTGCTGCTGACCAGCCCAATTTCTACCTCCGGCAATCCCAGGCCATCTCAGAGCAGCTTAGGAAATGTTAAGTCTGCTTAATTAGACTGCTTAGCATTAATCATACCTGGCCAGGGCCAATATAAACGCAGTCGGCATTGATGTGACAGTTCCCTCTGCTCTCCAGCATGCAGTTGTCGATAGCCACGCAGGCCTTCCCGTCCCCGGTCCAGCCTGTGTTGCACTGGCAGGTGGCGGTGCCGGGGCCTGTACTGGTGCACAGGGCCTACGGGAGAAGGGGGAGAAAAAGAATTACACTCAGCAGAAGAAGGGAGGGAACGCAGTAAAAATACAGCAACAAATCTCCTTCATCAGACTGTAGAGAGCTTCTGAACGACCAACTCTGATTCCAGCACTGGGATTGGGGAGTGGAAGCATCTTCTCCAGAAGAAGTCCTAGCCAACTTCGTAATAAAGTGTTTCTGGAAACATTTAGTGTTTTCAGAGGGGCAGACACTTGTGTCTAGGGTGGCTCAGAACTACCAGGGCATTCTCTACCACCCTGTAAAGCTTTTTCAGTACAGAAGAAATATTCCCTGAAGAGGAGGAGCACAATCTCCTGCCTGCACACGTGGGATGGAATCAGTGATGGAGGGTAGAGGAAGATCTTTCTCAGGAAAGACCTACTTTGGTACTTTGTGCCATCCTATTTCCTTCTACACGGCCCAATGTGTTCCTCTCACTGAGGGGTCTAAATTATGATAAGGTCTGACCATTTGGCAGTAATTCTCATCATAAAGCACCAGAGTTCTATACTAAGGGTAATAATGTAGCATTGAAGGGATAATAATGTAGAGTTGATGGTTACTAGAAATATGAGCTGGAGCTCACAGCTAAGCTACAGCCTGAACACAGCAACAAAGAAACTATCACACATTAGAAGAGCTTGAGGGAAAAATCAATACAAACCAAAAATTATCTGTACAGCTAATCTCTGTAGCTGCCAAAATATCTCGTCCAAACCATCCAAACTCTCCCTGGGGTGTTACATTATGGCACCAACCCAAATGATTAACATCCTTACAATGACTGTGTCAAGCTACCTGTTATTCTACCCCATCATCTTACAGCCAGGGAAAATTAGCACATGAAATGTCTAACAGTCCCAGGAGTCCTGGATCTCTGCTCTGATTGATACGAGCTGATTCTCCACGCTTTGAGAGCCTGACCCCACTTACATTCTGCGAACAGCCTCCTCGTTCTGGCTGACGGCACAGGTCAATGGGCTGGCAGGAAAAGCCATCACCTTCGTATCCATCCATACAGATGCACCTTAAAAGTATAAGCACAAAAGGGAAACAGATAGAGCAGCTCCTTCTGAAAGCCAGCAGGGAGCAAAAAGGCAGTTTGAGCTTCTCAAGCAGGCAAGAACTTGACTTTGATTTCTAGCAGGTTGGTTACATTACTCAAACATTCTTGTGCACTAAGTACGCAGAAATATATACACGATTACAGGGCTGGCAGGTTCAGAAACCACTGTGTGCCTGTACGATGACACTGTGCCCAACTGAATGTGTGTGCCAGAAAGACTGACCTTGCTGTGTCATTGAGGCTGCAGACAGCGTTTTGGTGGCAGTACTGGGACAGCCCATCTGGGCCACAGTTCTTGGATGTCTTGTCACAGAATTTCCCGCTATAGCCTTCCTTACAGGACCAGGACTGACACACGCCACCACTGCCAGGCCTGTTGTCACAGACACCATGGACACAGCCACAATCTGTCAAATGCATGAAGTAAGATCAGTAACTACAAAAAGTCCAGAATCCACCACAGTGATGGCATTTTGTAGATTCCCAACTGTCCTTCACAACCTCTTGTGACACCAAATGATCATCCCATTTGTTCTTGACAGAGGGACATCTGCTGAGAGACATCCATCATGATTCAAAACAGAATGAGAATAGATCCTGTGATTGCCTGGGTCTGTGTTTTTTATAAGCTGTAAGGACAGGTTATCAAGCTCAAGGTCTTTGTCAACTGTCTTTTCCTTCCTAGCAGATCTAAATCAATGTCCCACACCTAAACTTGGCTGATGTTTCCAAGACTCCCACCCACCACTGTCATATCAGCCATGTTTTCTCCACTGTTGTCTGAAAGAACACCCCTGATTGTGGGAGTGGGAGGTGGACCCGGAGTAACGATGTAACCTCAATGTGAGTATGATCGTTCTCCTTTATTCAAGTTTTTACAAAGTATATATAGACAGGCAAGCAGAGCACGCGCTAGCGACAGCTATACGATTGGCTTACAATCTCTGTTCACGCGACTAGAGCGCTCACACAATTGGTGCAGACCCCTTGTCCACGCGCAGCAACATTCTCTCATCTTCTGGACGCGGTCCCGTTTATCTTATCTATCAAGTAACTACTTCTTCTTACTTCTGCTTTTCCCAGGAGAGTTCACGGTCACCTCCAGGCCTTTATCTACATCAAAGACTGGGTTGCTCATCACAATTAAGTTGCGCCCCTTTTCACACAGCCATTCCTCCACACCTGATGACAATTCTATCACTCCTTCTGTGACACCGGTCTTGCCAGAGGAATCCAGGACACAGGAACACAGGAACCTGCACTATATCCTTGCCCTACATTTTCCTCTAGTCTCTCTATCAAAATTACCAACCTTCATCACAGTTCTCGCCATGCTTATTTGGGTTTGAACAGATGTGGCAGGCTACTCCTTTGAAACCTTCAAAGCAGTGGCAGTTGCCATTCCCTTGTATGCCATCGCTGCACTGGAAGGAAAACAAAAAAGAAAACCAAAGTGATTGAAACTCAGGGAACCAAGGAAAAGCCAAGGCATTGATATCTATCAAAGGCACTTTGATACTTGCAGTAAAAAACAGGACTGTGAAGAGTGGTGGTAGTAATACAAAATCCCATATAGCCAGAGCTGTGCCCAACAGCCATGACATGATTCACATTAGAGCTCAAGATAGAAAACCCACTGAAATGTGTCATTGTCCCTGGATCTTCTGCTGACACCCCTGTGGGCTTAGCGCTGGAGCACACATTCTCAATTGCACTTACCTACGACTACATTCTGTATCAACTGCTGTAACCACGCTGTATCAACTGCTCATTGCAACACAGCAGCATTTTTCACACTTACATTTCCCCGGCCATAGCATGGACTGGAAAATCCCCCAGGGCATGGCATGCAGTCCGGACCAAAGAATCCTTTGCAGCAACCAGGTTTCTGAAACAAAAGTAAAATTGGTAAGGTATGACATGACTTAACAAGACTTGTCTGAAGTCATCCTATCCTCATAATTCTGAAATCCTGGTCCTCCTCTCTGCCATGAACTGAAATGGACTGTCTCATTTGGCATCTGTGTTTCTAGGAGCTCCTGCACTTAAATTATTTTTCCACAATACCCCTCTTTCTGCTCACAGCCTATTCTTCTCAGAATAAATTACTACTTTCTGCTCTCTCTCTGACTTCAACAAATAGGGTTTACGTTTTCTATGAGCTTTTATTTCTTTAATAGTGCTGGCCCACTCACTCCTGCTCTACCCTTGCTGAGGATTGCATTCCTGGATTGCAGGCCTTGTGATGACTGAACAATGGAAGAACAATAACAACACAAACAATCAACAGTATTTAATGAAACAGCCACAAATCATTCCATATAGTTGGCACTGTGAGAGCTCAGGAGCTGCAGACAAACATGAGGTCCATAAACTCTGTAAGAGCGACTTTCCTGACCCATCTGACAATGTTTCATAAACAGGATGCAATCACTTCACAGCTTATGGCACTTTCCCTGTGCTCAGCTTCTGTTGGGAGAAATGCTAAAACCAGGGCAACTCTCAGAGTTGCCACAGATACCACTGCACCATTTGTCTCATAGCTTCCCCCAGCTTGGCTGGTTGTAACTGGTGTGCTTTATTTTATTTATTTATTGTATTCAGGTTTAACTATGCTGCTTTCTAACATTTGCAACAGGTTAGTACCCAGTGTTCTCTCTGTGTTTGCCAAAGAGAAAGCAGGTAGCCAGTTCATGTGATGGTCCTGGGGACAGCCCTTTGCACAGGACAGCTTTTGTTTTGCTCCCATCCAACCCTCTCTCAGCTTAATGGAATCAGAGCTCTTCTTGATGAATGAGGAAGAGCAACACTGAGCTCCTTTCAAAGGGAATGTCTTCCATCACACTCACCATGACGGTTTGATTGCAGTACCTGGCACACCCCTTCTTCTTGACGTTCAGGCCTTTTGGATCGTGGACGTAGACACATTCTTTTGGGTAGAGTGTTGGTTCCTGTACAAACAAAACAAGTCATCAGCACTGTAACCTTCCTCTCCAGTCTTTTTGCTGTGGAGAGCAACTATGCCTATCTCTGAGCTGAGGAAGTTCACAGAGGAGCCAAGGTGAGCAAGATACCGTTATGGTATGCCTATCATGAAAAAAGGCACATGGTGCCTTCCTCTCACTCCCAGCAGTCCTAAGACTGAGCCAAGGTGCTGCCCTTTTGTTCTAGTAATAGTGTCTACGATAAGGGAGAGAGTGAGAGTAGGGGCAGAGGGCAGGGAAAGTGGGGTGGGGTGGGAAGGGGAAGAGACAAGGGAGAAAAAAAGGCAGGGGGGAGAAACAGAGGGTAAGAAAGAGGGGAGGAAAGTGAAGGGAGATGAGGGGAAAGGCAGGAGGGAGGGAGAATGAGGTAGAGCGGGAGTAAGAGAAAGAATGAGAGTGTGAGGAAGGGGAAGAAAAAGAAGGAGGGAGGTGAGATGGAGTGAGTGAGAGAAATGGGAAAGGACTGCAAATACTCTTTGAACAATTCTCAGTGATGGAATTAAGCAGGGGCAGAATTGTCCCCAGATGATTCTGGCTTCACCTGTCTCAATCAGAGAGAAAGATGAATAACTAGTGATTTTGCAAAGCTATACTTCAGACATTCTTGCCGAGACAGCATCAGCAAGTTCTCCTGAGAGTCAGATATCTCAAAAGACACCCAACAGTTAATAGTGGTGAACACTTCTCTGGCTTTCACAAACAACATCTTGGGCCTGGCCTTCACATGGGAATTTCCTGGAACTTGCTGTTCTGCTAAACTCAGCATGGGATAACTCAAACAGCAGCACGCAGCCTCTCCCACCTACTCCACCTTCAGCTTGTGCTGTTCATCCCTGAATCAACAGGGAGCACAGGCCAAGAACAAACTGTTTCCCCCTTTCTGCAGTGCAGAGCTTTTTGTGATTCTCTGGCCATGATATAGGCAGTGGTAGTACTGGATGGCACTAGTGGGATCAGGCTTGGTTCTGGCAGTCTGGAGGAGCTGGCAGACTCAGCATGCAAGCAGGAAAGCTCTGCCCAAGGCAGAGAAGAAGTGCTAAAAGTCTACAATTTCATTTAGCCCAGTCTGTCTCACAACTCTCTCCATTGATTCAGCAAACAGATTTCAGAATAAGAAATGGCACAGAGCAGTTAGTGGGTGACAGTCTGGGATCACAGACCATAGATATGTGGGGAGCATGTAACCTCTATCAAGTCTCCCTACTGGTTGCCTTTCAAGCTCTCTATTTATTTGAAAGTGGCTTGAGTTAGAAACTATCAGCGTGTCTCTGTGTCACCATGCAAAGAAGAAACTACTGAAATAATCACAAATATTTACCATTTCTCTGCTGCCAGGTGGGCAAACACTGTTGTTGAGGTTCTCACAATCCACACAAGAGCCCTGGTAAGGAAACAAGATGGGAAAACTTAATCTTCTCAAAGGAACCCATTTCCCATGCCAAGAATGCTACAGTGCTACTGCTCACAGTATATTCCAAAACATCACAACATGTCTGTCTCCGTCCTGCGAGTGTATCAGCCACTAGACACACAGCTATGCTGGAAAACACTCTGAGCATCCATGCAGCAGACCTCACTAAAAGAGCAAGTTATGTGGACCCTCTGGCCACTTGGGATTAACTGTGTCGCTCCAAATCAGGCACCTCTTGCCTACTCTGAGCTTCATCTTTTTAATTCAGTAACCTACCAATTATCAAATTGGGGAGCAAGCGCCTAAAATAAGGTATACAAAACTGTTCATGTGAGAATATCACATAACATTTGTAGCTCCTGCTCCTGAGTAACTGTTTCCCATCCAGACTACAGGACACCAATGCTGACAGCAATGGCTACAAAGCATTGTCAGCTGAGTTAGCAGCTATGGTGTGAAGAAGATCACAGAAAGCCTTATGACAAGGCAAATGTTCTTCTGAAAGGTGGGATGGGTGCAAGGAAAAAACAGCGTACAAGGAACATTTGCTAATTGCCAGCAAAGCAATGCCAAGTGCTAGCAGAAGAAACACTGAGAGTGCTGATACTGCCTAAGTTCACATCAGGGGACCTCTCAGAAAGAACACATTCCCCAAATGTTTCTGTGGTTTCCAGCGATAGGACAAGGGGCAATGGGCTCAAGCTGGAACACAGAAAGTTCCATTCAAATATGAGAAAAAAATTCTTTAGGATGAGGGTGACAGAGCACTGGAACAGCCTGCACAGGGAGGTCGTGGAGTCCCCTTCTCTGGAGACCTTCAAGACCCGCCTGGATGCAGTCCTGAGTAATGTGCTCTAGGCGTTCCTGCTTTAGCAGGGAAGTTGGACCAGATGATCTCTAGAGGTCCCTTCCAACTCCTTACATGGCCTGTTTTTGCCCCTCCAGTTGAGTGTGGGGTCTACAGCAACCGCTAGTGTGAGAAGGGGAGAAGCTGACTTACCGTCACAATTTTATGTTGCTCTTCATTGCATCTGTGAGGCAAAATGGGAATTATTGAAGGAGGGATGAAGATGCCGTCCAAGGTATGAATAATACCATTTGATGCCACAATGTCTCTCATTTTTAAGGGGATCCCTGATTCATCCATCAGAATTCTTCCCTGATGCAGAAACACAAATAATTTATTAGCATTTTACCCCATTAGAATGTATCAACTACATAAAGCCAAGGTAGGAAACAGATGGTACACAATATGAAGTGCAACCACACACATGGTCCAGCTTTTTAGTCGAATCACAGGTTGGGTAAGAAGCAAACTAGTTCATTGACCTTACATAAGTCTAGTTTTTTAAGCAGAGAAGGAAGCAGAGATGGGCTGAAACCACATTGTTCAGAACCACATCCAGACTTTCTCCCAGCACAGGAGGGTTGGTCCAAAAGGATTTTGATTCATACTTACATCTGCACTGATGTTGATGGTAAGTATCTGGTTAGCCATAGTGACAATGTGTGGCATCATTATCAGTTGCTCTACAGTCACCTGAAACAAAACCATGAAAAAGCAGCATCATTTCAGTACAGCTTCAGAATCCTTCCATGACTCCCACCACTTAAGAAACCTTCTAAAGGGGACTTAACATCTACATTTCATTAAATACCTTAAATGCAAATAGTGGGTCAGAGGGGAATCCAGGACTTGGTGTGAATTGTTTGAAATGCCACAAACACAGCGGTGCCAGTGGCAGCAGCCTTGGTTTTCATTCCTTGAGTAAGGAACACAAGGTGTTCATTCCAACACAGCTGAAATCAGGTCTCCCTAATAATGTCTATTACTAATACAGCTGCAAGTAGGGTCAGACTAATAAGAGGATTTTCCAGGGCATATTCAATAAACAATGAAAGCTCAACCAGAAGCATAATAGAGAACATATTTTGACTTTATGAATAAGCTTATTTCTAAAGGCAGAAAAAATGTAAGCTGCAGCTACTCTACTTAGACACCTAATGATTTGATAAGTTCTGAGGACCAAGACAATTGTTACTTTTGTGCCCAACAGGATATTAAACAGTAGCTCAGCTTGTTACCAGGTTGTTATTAAGCAATTGCAAACAAAATTACATTTTCCCCTTTTGTCAAAGTGCTGCTCATTTTCTCTGTTGGAATTAGAAAATGACAAGGACTGACATTTGCTCCTCCCTAAAGAATGGGAATAATGTTCTTATTTCTTAATGAAGGATATGACATTGAACCACAATGGTTGAGTATTCACTTCTTCCACAGGTTTCCTGTCTAATTATAAACATTTCTCTTGTTCATTGTATAAGGGAAAATGTCTTGTTGATGCACTCTATCAATTTTATTTGCTGTGCCATTACAGTGCACAGCAATGTTGGTGCAAGAACTGGCAGTACTGGGTCAGATCACAGGCTCACTTGCACCAGTTCTCCATCTTTAATTTCAGCCACTAGTGGAGCCCAATGGGAGAGGAAAAGGAGCAGAAAGTTTGGACCAATTCTTCACTTGGCTGTAACTTTTGTGTTGCTGCTATTAGTGTTTTAGGGAAACTGTAGGCTGGAGAGCTCATAATTAAGATACACTCCTAACTGAAAGTTTAACAAATTAAAGTGATAACAAGAGATCATCTGCCTGCAGCAAACTCTGCTGGACAATACGTTCATCGTAAAGACCACCCAAATAAGGAGCACCATCACTCCCAGGAAATTCAGAGTTCCATAGTGGAAGAGCTCAAGCTGTCCCCCTTTTGGCAGCCACTTTCATGGTAAACATTTTGCCTCATCAGATCCTGAATCACATCTCTGCTCCTCTGGGAAAAGTTCAAGAACTAGCAGCTGAAGTCATGGACACTCCAACCTCTATGCCAAACAACACAATTGATAACATACTGGCCTAAAGGATCCTAATTATCTGGAATTAGAGCAGTCTTACCGCTGCTGAAGTGTAGATATGATGTTTCACAAGTTCCTGGAGCTTATTTATGCCCTAAGGAAAGAAGACAACATAAAAATTAGATACCCTTTCAATGCTTAGGAGGTTCAATGCTTAAAAGAAGAGGCAACTGCATTTTCTTTTAACCAACAACAGACAATGCGAATGTACTATAGCCATGAATTCACTTGACAAATAAGTTCCTTCATTTTCCCCTACCTAAAGCCAGTGTGAGAAAAGAAAGCCAAACATCAGATTTAAACAATCTAGCTAATCATATCCCTCATTGCAGGGTCCATCAGCATTCACTGCTCTCCCAAAGCCCTACAGAAACAGAGATATGCTTCAGTCCTCTCCAGGAAGAACAACTTTCAGCAACGATCAGATACATTGCACAAGCCACTCCAGCACAGCCCATGCAACACAGCTCAGGATGTCTTGAAGTACTATGAGCTCTTACCTCTGTGAAAAGATAAATGAGCCTTCCATCTCTCAATTTATCCACACCATCATTGCTGGGTACAAACACAGTAAAGGGCCCTGGTCCATCCAGTATTGCAGGCAGGCCGCAGTTCTGCAAAAACAATAGAAGATTTCATCATGGATCTAGCATGAGTTAGTGAGGGTCATCTATCAGGAAGGGAAAGGATACTCTAAGCAACCCACTAGAGGCCAAGCTATTGAAAAGCAAACATATACAAGGGGCAAATGGACACCAAGGACAGGTATGTAATATAACGGAGGCATAAACGCCACAAAAACATAGCACAGAAAATGAAGCCACTGGTGTGAACACAGCTAATGTGAACAAGGGAGTACTGGGCTAATGCTCCCTGCATGCCTTAAACACACAAGTACACATACAGAGACTAAAACTGTATCTTTTTGCCTGAAGAGAAGAAAAAGAGAATCAAGTTTATAATCACAATTGCATTTAGTGAATTTTGTAAGCAATTAACAGCCACAGAGTTGAGAACGGGCAGGCCAGGATTGTTGTGAGCAATGCTAGAGCAGATCCAGACAATTCTGATGGAGGTAAAAGAAAAATCAGCCTGTCCTTATTAAAATACTAACTGAATGAATCCTGGGCAGCAGCCTCAAGGGTTTTTAACTTGAGGACTGATTTTATTTAGAAATCTGCACCCCAAAACTAGGAAGCTACAATCCAGCTTGGCATGGGCAGTCATGAAACCTTCACTCATTGTCCTGACAGTGGTCAAGAGCTAAACGTGCTTTGGAGAACAAACTCTCCAAGGGAGAGAGGAAGGAGAGGTGGGGAAGCTGATGGGAAAGTGGCATGCATGCTTGCTGCTTGTGCCAGATCTCCTATAGATGTGAAAACTCTGATTGTTTCCATTACATTTGCTTATATAAAATACACAAAATATGACACAGAAAAAAAGCATCCAGAAAGAAAGCCAAACCACTGAGATGTATTTAAATGTTATTCAAAATATGGATGTCACACCTTCCTGGGGGAGACACAAACATGCTTACCTCCAGTATAGTTTCAAATCTACTGAAGATCTCCATTGAAGCAAGGATCTCACCAATGGTTTTCTGCAAGAAGATACAAAAAAGAACTTAGGCACAAACTCCTTCCCATGCACAACAAACCAGATTTTCCAAGGTACCATGCACTTGTTTTCCTATTCCTATCTGCAGATTAAATTAAATGAAGAGGCAACTGCTCACTATCATTAAAACCAGAGACACACTACTTCCAGTCATAAACAAATCAATTCTGGGCTGGTAGACAGTGGAGCTGCTCTCCCATCTCTATATGCAAACCTATATGACTATTTTTCCTCATTTTACATATTGTTAATGCAAAGAGAACTTTTTGATTATAAATTAAAAATGCAGTGCAGACTGATTAAAGAAAAATCTTCATTTGATTTTTATGTGAAAAATGCTTTTTAAATATTTATCCTGTAAGATACAACTGAAAAAAGACCTAATTTGCTATGAAGGTAGTGATCTTACAGAATCACAGAATGATATGGGGTTGGAAGGGACTTCTGGAGATCATCTAGTCCAACCCCCTGCCAGAGCAGGGTCACCCAGAGCAGGGTGCACAGGAACATGTCCAGGCAGGTTTGAATGTCTCCAGAGATGCAGACTCCACCACCTCCCTGGGCAGTCCATTCCAATGCTCTGCCACCCTCAAAGTAAAGAAGTTCCTCCTCCTGTTTAGGTGGAACTTCTTCTATTCAAGTTTGTGCCCACTTCCTCTTGTTCTGTCACTGGGCACCGCTGAAAAAAGACTGGACCCACTCATCCAAGCACTGTAAAAGCATCATTGTGAGGTCTGTATCTGGCTTATGCAGTGCTATCAGCTACTTTAAATGGCATGCTGACATAATAGCACCTAACAGGAGCTGAAAACAAAACAAATAGCCTCGTTGATTTGGAAGTTTAATGATGAAAACATTTTTTTTTTTAAGTGTTTATTCTGCTGTCCAATAAAACAGAAGAAATACAAATGTCTGCGTACCTGTGGGTTTCTGAGGTTGTCAGTGCTGGTTTTTCTCCTTAGGGTGTTAACAATATGCATGATGCCATTGGATGCTGGTAGGTTTGGTTGCAAAACATTGTACAGTTCCCCTGGCACGTCTTGGTATCGAAACGATTTAAAGGACATCTGGATAATAATAAAAGGTTATTTCCTTGTGATATATCTGTGTTATCACAATAGATCTATAAATCATTGTTCCTTTCGGTGCTCTCCACCTCTGGGTCAGCAAGGTGAAGGCACGACCAGAGTCACTCTGAAAAAAGTAAATTTAAGGAGTGGCCTAGGTGCAAATCAAACATACTACCTCGACTTGAGTTCGGGTAATATTTTGATCCTGAGGGATACTTTCAAGTCATCACAAAAAGAAGACCTAATCTGGGACAGTCAGCTCTAGAATTAAGTTTGTCTGAGTGTGAACTATGCTCGATCCCAGCTCTGGATCACAAAGAGGTGCACTGACCGTCAAGCAACTGCATCAGCCTGCCAAGTACAAGGAGAGAGGCAAGGTGCAGAGAATTTGGAGGCAATCCTGGAACAGCTTTGACTGCAATTTTTATTGGCTCATAATGCCAACAAGGAGTCTTCATAACAAAGCCAAACCAGTCAGCCTCACTGAATTAAAAGCCACATATCTGGTCCTTCCATATTGCATTCAACCATGCACTGAGGCTTGGCGTTTGGAGCTGTTCCAAGGGAAACCTACAAACTAAGCAGCAGGGTATTGGTGCTACAGCCGTAACACGAGTTCGGGCAAGCACAACTTCCCCGTGCTTTTCATTTCACCATGTGTGTTTCTTGAACTGCTCTGAACTTCAGTTCACATCACTGAGGATTCTGGCTGAAACAAAGGAAGGGGAGGGCAGACTTCCCAGATCAAAAGACTCCTGAGTAAACAAACAGGAAAGAAATTTAAAAGGAGCATTGACAAGCTCAGTTCGGATTCCCTGGCTCCAAATAGCACTTTGTCCTTTTGATGCATGCAGGGTGCACATATTATGACCTAGACCTAAAGGCCAAGGCTGGATCCTCAGAGAGGAAACATACCGCTCTCCCTTGGCCAGCTGTGAGCATGCATGCAGGAAAAGTGCAGGATGGAGAGAGAACAGTGGATGCTGGAAAATATGAGTCAACTGAAAAAGGGAAAAGGGAAAAAAGCCTTCCATATCAGAATATAATGACAAAAAACTCTTTGATAGGATGACTAAGAAAAATAAAATAGAAAAAGAGGAAAAGGGATACTGCAAGATAAAATATTCAGCGTGTGGCTATGTCAACGCACATGATCTCCAAGGAGAAGCATTCCGTGTGAAGAGAGACTTTGCTGCCTCTTTCATGTCAGCCACAGGGATATTGTAGCTGCTAACGGTGTAGGGAATTCTTCAGAATACATAGACAAAGCAAAGACCGTTCACAAGCTTAGAAGTCAGATTCTGGTTAATTGGTTGTCTGCAAGACACGAGAAGTGGTTGCTTGGGGTGTCTGGTCTTAAACCACTCCACAAAGGAGCTTTTTGTTCTTATAGCGGATAGGCTGATTAGAGAAAAAGGGTTTCTGGTTAAGAAAGTACACCAAGGTCAAATTCCAGTCTGTCCTACATGAAAGCAGCGGTCCAGGACTTCAGTTCAGGACATCTTTACCTGGCTACTGAATGTCAGCTGATGTCCTGACAGGGTCCACAGAGTCTTGGCTTTTATCATGTCTTCTATTAAATGCAGACCAGGAACAATGTGCATTCTGCATAAATCTGCAGCAGTGGTATCCTTTGGGGAATAAAGATTACATAAAAAAGATAAATGACATGTTCTTTCAAAAACCTCATTTACTGAGAGAGTCATGACATTACCTTTCTGACAGCTAACACACAGAGAGAAATTCTTAGCTCAAAAACCTCATTTACTGAGAGAGTCATGATATTACCTTTCTGACAGCTAACAGACAGAGAGAATACAAGATGGAGCTTCCCTCTTCATTTTGGTTCACTGACTAGCACTGTGGCAAATCTTCTGTTTCTGTTTATGCACACATTCAAGCACAGGGAGACTGATTAACCTGCAAGTGACTCGAAAGGAATCCCTGGGACAGAAACCTATTGGACTTGGACAATTTAAAAACTATCTTTGCATGCTCCAGATTATAAAACTTGCTGAAGCTCCCCATATGAAATCTTTGTTTAGGTTGGATCATGTAAGTGGTCTCAGCTGCTGAATTTACATTTAGTTTTTTCCTTTCTTTTCTAGGCTTTCCATCACTGGTGATTTTTTTAAAACAGTCCTCTATCAATAATGATAAAGGCAGAACTGGTTTTTGTGAGAACAGGTAGACTAGATAATTCAGGGGCCTTTCCCGATGTATTTTCTATGAATCCAGAAGCTACCATGATGACCTAGGCATAGGGCCCAACTTCGGTTAGTGGAAACCTCTGCTCAACAAGGCAGCAGGAGACAGCTAATGTCCTTGGCATTTATAGGTTAGGAGTTGCTCCCTAGACTCTATGTGAGTTACTGCTGCTGCATAGATAGCTTTGCTATCAAGCAAAGGAATGATATTTCTAAATCAGTTGGAAAAGTAATGTTCAAATGGGGTTGGTCAGGGTTATTTTTAAGACATTTACCTTCTCATCCCTGCAAGCTGGGTGCCACCTGAAACACAATAAGCACCTTACCTAGCATGCAATTAAAATCCCTACTGCATGAGCTGCCTTTGTAGCTCGTGTGTGATGATACTAAGAAAATGGCTTATATACTGTCTCATCCTAATGATGGATAGCCTGGTTGTGGGCTTAACTGTGCAAAAGCTACTGCAAAACCCCACAATTAATTAAAAATTAAATAAATAATATGACCTGCAGGACCTACTTGCTGAAGCCTAGAATTCTCAAACTCTCATTCCGGCTCTCTCAGCAGTTTTGTCCAGCCCTGCCATCTTTGCTGTCCTCAATAATAAAATGAGCTCTTCTCAAGAAGTTGACATCATACCCACATCTAGGGTGATAGGCCCAAAATCCAATACTTTGATGCAAATCTCAGTCCCTTTTGAAAACCTCACCCTCAAGTAGTGAAAAGCTACCTAAAGTTTTGAGAACAGTCACATACAGGATGTTTGAGCTTTAAATGAAGAATGGGCAGAAAACCTTAGACTTCCTGACATAAAAAACAAACAAATTCTATCAAAATAGAGATAGAGGTTTTAAAAATAATACAATGGATGTAACATCCTCTATAAGATTGCAACATAACCAGACAATGAACAGTCTTCCCAAGAGATTGCTTCTATAAATACTGCCTTCCAAAGTTCCTCTCTCATGTGTCAATCAGTTTTTACAAGCTGCAGAACTCGGGCAGGAAAGAATCCTAAAACAGCAAAAATTTGCTAAAACCAAGAAAACTTACATTAAATTCCATTTTATCATGAATCGGAAGAAGGGATGGTACAAAGACTGTCAAAGGCCCGTATTTAGTCAGCAACGTTGAGCAACCAGAAGCTGTAAAAAGAGTGGCAACATGAAGTAGTTACTTGGCATATGGTTTAACTCCAGCAATAATTATTCATCTTGTTAACAGCACAATTAAATCTACACATTTTCAACCCGATGCAAATAACTAGTATGTGTTTACAAGGAACCAGAGAGAGTTTGGTATTGCTATCACAGTCCAGCTTGGTTGCTATTAGTTTTAAGCACTTGCCCACAAGATTTCTGAAGGATTGGTGGTGACTTTGGACCGCTTTAAGTCACTGCTGAAATCTGCAGAATATTCATTATAATATTGTTCCCACATGCTTACTACCTTATTCTTGGGCCAAATGTCCTCTATCTTCCCCTTGAAGCAACTAATTTTTGAGTGTCATCAGGATTTACTGAGACTAAATACTTCTCGAGAAGCTGCTATGAACCCACAGCTGTCATTTTTCACTCAATTGTCAATGGCCCATCAACAAAATCCACATCAACAAAGGTCATTAGGCATGAAGTCCCACTGCATAGAGGGAACCCAGAGATCTTCATGCAGTTGCCCATAGCACAAATCGTTATGGAAAACATATGCAAAAAAAGAGTGTTGGCAACACTGATATATAGCAGGGAGGCATATTCACAAAAGCGAAGCTGAGCTTTGAGCCCTATCTCTATGCTTCTGTCAAGTTAGTGGAGATAGAGAAGACTGTGCAGAGGACAAGTTGGAGAAGATAGCTAATGTAACATGCTTCAACATGAGCTAAAGGGTTCTCATTCTTTCCTTGGATTACAGTGAGGCAAAAATTAACTTTTGCAGATACTGCTCCTGATACTTACAGTACATGAGTTCTAAAAGAGTCTTCTATTCTTTGCAAAGCAATTCCTCACTCAGAAAGTACCACGGTACATAGAATAAAGCCTTTTAATCTCTATAATAGCCACTCATGTATGGACTGGCAAGGAAGCTGCTTAAGGGTTTAGTAGGTGTTCCACTAAGCAGAGGACCCATGGCACAGCAGCCTCAAACATCACCACTAGAAAACTCAGGAACAGCTGAAAGACTGCTGAGCCTTCAACATAGATACTGCAGGTGGAAGCACACCGGTGGTTTGATACAAATGGGTTTGAATCACACCTCCAAAGCATATTTTCTTCCTTCTGCAGATACAGTATGTCCTTCACCAGGACTGTCAAATACCTCATACCTAATCCGCAGAGATCTCTGAAACAGTCTCCTCAATTCATAATCCAGAACTGGTAATATGAGTTCAGAGATGTGATATGTTTAATTTTGCAGCTTCTGGCCATACACTGCGAAATAGACCTATTGTGCTGAAAGGCTTTTAGCCCTTTCTGACACAAACAAAATCAAAAAACATTTACCAAACAGTTTACTGGCGACGTTTAATTTCCTAGCAAACCGTCCTCGTGAATTATGCTGATTTATCTCACTCAAGACATCTTTATAGCAACTTCTCCCATCTCCAATCTCCCCTTCTTTACACACACAGCTGAGAGACAAGAATAAAACATAACAAACCATTAAAAAACAGTTTGCAACACATTCAACAAATGTGAGTAGAACAACATGTCAGTATCTGTACCTGAAAGACAAATCCCAGCTAGGAGTTTAGTAACTTCTGCCTAAACTAAGTGACAAGAAAAATGATGCAAACTTCTGCAGTGCAAGAAAGTTTGGACCTACCCAAAGAAAGTGAAGACGCTTTCTCAGATACAACCAACATAAGGATTGTCTGCTCTAGAGTTCGGATAGCCACAATGTATTTATTGACACCTTTCTAATTAGATATTCAGTCAGTACCAGTAATTACAGCATTTGAAAATTTGATGTAATGTGTAAAAATCACACACTAAGTGAAAATCTAGCAAACAGCTCCCATGTGACCCCTCAGCTTCAATGAGAAGTGCCAGCTCAAGCACATCAGTTAGCTACGGTTCATCTTAGACTTAATGAGTGCCCCAGACAGACTAATGACTTTCCCAGAAAAGCTTATCTACATGAGAAAATCTCCGTCCTGATTCACACGGACTTATAGTCATTACTCAGAGACTACTTAAGATCACTGGCCGATAACCATGTTTTTTCCCGTTTGGGTTTTGTCCAAGTATCAGCTCTGCTCTTTCTGTTTCGGAGATGCAGACACATGTGACACAGGGGAGGAATTTGACATTACTCCAGCCTCAGAGGGCTGAGTGCCAGCTGCTTGGGAACAGATATATGAAGGCAGGGACTGTGCTGAACACCGTGTCCTGCACTTTGCTAGCGTATCTGCAGAAAGGGAAGCCACCGTGTTTCGGCTCTGGCCTGGAGCACGCAATGAGCAGGTGGATATTAACAGTTTTAGCAGCACTGGAGAAGGAAGGGTCAAGGAGATGAGACTGCTCTTTCCCTCTTCAGTCTCTCAGAGAAGCTCCACCTTCTTTTGGTAACACACAAAATCTTCAGTGAAGCTTTCTCAGGTGTTGGGAGGCCATTATGCAAAAATGATCCTTGATCGGGCAATATTGCCCATCTAATGGGTATCAACTTCTAGGTGTTTTGCTCCAGAGGACTAAATGAGGTCTGGTGTTTCTTCCCTCAATTTTCCCCTTCCCTGTCAATCTGCAACCCTAATTCATCTCTTGCTTACAGGCCTGAGTGGGAGGAGAGCCAAAGGCTTAGCCCTCAGAGTCAAATGTGCGCAAATGTGAGCAAACAATCACACATCTCCCTTTTAAAGACCGAGTATTAACTGATAATATCCTATTACTACCACCTCCATTTCACACCACAGAAGACTGCTGCCCCAGATTTAAAGCATCTTGTGACCCACATGTCAGAATTTACAATGACTGATGTAAAACTCTTTACTTTCAATGGGCTTCTTACAAACAGGATCGTCTCAAAAAGGTGACTCTGACCCATTCTCCTCAGTTAGGTCTCAGTTTCTTCAAAATTCACCTCATCCAAACTCAGTTTCTGTTCTAGCTGCAGAATAAACTTCTTTAATAGCAATCTTTAAACTGGCTTACGTAGGATTCCCCTGGGAATTAATTTCACACGTGGAAGTCACGTCGCAGAAATACTGCCGACAATCATTGGGAAATGCCAAACACTCAGACGAAGGAGGTCTCCTGCTCATCCCAGGTTTGCAAACACAAGATGCCTAAGGGAAGGCAACACACTGATTATAAAGCTGCATTCATCATTTTGTACCCAATAAGTCACCCTACAAAAGACCTGTCTGGTTTCCCTTTGTAAAATCTAAGGTGAGGAGAGCAGATTTGACCAACACAATGGTGAAGTCACTTGAAGAATTTCTCACCTGACCATTTTTCACACCCTTACAGGTTGCTGATGTGTTGTCATTGCCCTTACCTCTCCTGGACGTCTGTAAACACAAATTGTAGAGTTTTCTGGGCAGCCTCCATTGCTGTCAACACAAGGGTTTATGGGCTGGCAAATCTTCCCATCTCCTTGAAATCCTTCTTTGCAGGTACATTGATATTTTCGTGGTCCAAGAACCTTACACACAGCGAAGGGTGAGCATGGAGAAGCAGCACAAGGATTCTGAGCTTCAATTAAAGAGATGAGAGGTGAGAGTAACCAAGTTTCTGTTTTCAAAACAGCATTTTCTACATCATAGTGGCATGCAAAAGGCCTGGAAAGAATTGAGTATAAGGAATTTATACTAGTGAACTTTTAGAATTTCCCAGAATAATAAAATCATTTCAAGACAGCAGTTGTTTTGGATTTTTTAATCTGAGGAATTTGTATAACACATTCTTCATGTTACTTCAGTAACAGAAGTGTAAGACACAGAGGATGCTTGGATTTACTTCTAAATTTCCATCACATCTGAGGATATATGAAAGTCAGCAAAAACTGCAAAAAGCCAGTGAAAATAAAGCTATCTATAGCTAACTAATCACATGCATCTTATTGACCTTCTCTTAACAAAAACAATTCACAAACTTAAATTTGAAATCAGTGATGAAATCTTCCAATTACAAGCCTTATTATTTAAATCAGTAGAGATTCACCAATATCACCCATATATTATTCAGTACATATTTAAAAAGGAGTGCTGGATGGAACCTGCAACTCTACTTAATTTCTTGCTTTCAGGACCAAAAAGGAGAGAAAAGCCAAAAACTCAGTCCTTAATCTTAAAGACATTCCTAAAAACCAGGTTCTTAAGCCTCTGCAGTGAAGTGGTATTGTATTCACAGTGATCATAGAATCATAAAATGGTTAGGGTTGGAAGGGACCTCAAAGATCATTGAGTTCCAACCCCCCTGCCATGGGCAGGGACACCTCCCACTAGAGCAGGTTGCTCAAGGCCACATCCAGCCTGGCCTTGAACACTTCCAGGGATGGGGCATCCACAACTTCCCTGGGCAACCTGTTCCAGCGTCTCACCACCCTCATAATAAAAAATTTATTCCTGAGATCTAATCTGAATCTTTTTTCTTCCAATTTAAAACCGTTTCCCCTTGTCCTATCATTACACCTCCTGGCAAAGAGTCCCTCCCCAGCTCTTCTATAGGCATCCTTCAGGTATTGAAAGGCCACTATAAGGTCTCCCTGGAGCCTTCTCTTCTCCAGGCTGAACAATCCCAGCTTCCTCAGCCTGTCTTCATAGATCAAATTCAGCTGGAGATACTAGTGCAATGAGATTTTTCCAAACGGGGCCATTTAGAGTCACAGAGAAGTTTCTCACCTTGGCAAGTGCTCCCACTTTTTCTGTAGCCCGGCTTGCAGTCACACATGGCTGTCCCATTCCTTACCACACATTCGCTGTTGGCCTCGCATGTCACGCCTTTGCAAAGGGGAAGCTCTGGAATCACACGGCAAAGACAGTTTCCCTTTGAGCATGCAGGGCACAACTTACCTTACAAAATATCTGGAAATGAGGGCAAATATGGTTCCAGAGGCCCCAGGCTGGAACAAAAGCCAAGGGATACAAGCAGTGTGGACTTCCCTAAATCACTGGCAGCCTAAGTAGTCAGGTCCCATAAGGCTTAGAGAGAAGAAAGGATCTATCTGGTTTCCAGAGAAAGAACATAGGCACAAGGAGATGGTACATCTCAGCCACTGTCATGGAGTGGGGAGCAGACCCCAGCTTTCCCCTCTGTCTAGATCTCCAGCACTCACATCACCTTCCCTCTACATTCCAAAGCTATTCATTGCCCTCCAGCTCCTTTTGGAACACATGCATCCAAGCCCATATCATAGTTTAGTTCTAACAGCCCTTCTGCAGCTACCAGTGTATTTACCTTGGTCACACCTGGGGCCAGTGTAGCCTCCATAGCACGTGCAGCTTCCATTCCCAGTGACGCCACTGTTGCATTCCCCGTGCACACAGTCACACACTGCAAGGAAAGTCCAGACAAAACTGACCTTTAGCTACCAGGCAGTGCAGAGGGCTCCAGGCATACATTGGCCAACTGCCCTGGGACTTAGCACGCTGATTTCCCACCAATAATCCACAGCAAATGTGGCTCCTTTACAAATAAGGCCATGCCAGTCTGAGCTTACAGAGGGAAAACTTCATGTCATGGGCTCAAAAAGACAGAGCGAGCCCTGTAAGAGCAGCCCTGAATGCAAGATCTAGACCAGCTTTTCAGGCACATGTTTTGACTTCCCACTCCTCTGAGTCTCCTGCAGCCAATGTGGAAGGAGGCAGTGTTATAAGAGCCTACCACATTTGTGATCCCACCACTGGCGTCATTGTGTGGGCACAACCACCAAGGTCTCAGCTGTGTGGGTACAAGGGAACCAGGAGCTGGACAAAAAGGGGTGCTTCAACAGCCAGGCTGCACTGGTCATAAATCACTTCCAAAAATGCCATACATGAGAAGCAGAACTGTCTGTATTAGTTTTGTAAGGCGGGCAACAAGGAAGAAGCTGGGAGACAAGTGGGGCAATTACGGGAGTCTGGAAAACAGCTGGGAAGTGAGTATGGGTCACTTCAGGGATGTAGGTAACAGACTGCCTAAAAAGAGAGGAGAAACTGGGATAGCCCTGGTAAAGGGGAAAGGAGATGTATAATATGAAAAATGGACTGATTTGAGTGAAAGACTGAGAATCGTTTGTCTAATGGGAGAGCGGAAAAGGGCACAAAATGCCAAGACACCTGCTACTAAACACTGCCAGCTGGCATTCCTTCCTCCCCTCCAGCACCCTTCTTCACCCAGCTTCCCACCTCCTCTTTCCCTGCTCTCAGGTATTTTTGTGGAGCTTTCTCCTGAATTACTCATCCTTACCTGACTGACAGTCTGGGCCAAAACGATTTTCATCTCGACAATCCTGGCAGGCAAACCCACTGTATTGCTCCTAGAAGAGCCCCAAAACATCCCAGATGTTATTTTTCTACATAATTGCACTATTTCACACATTGTTATAGTTCAAACAACTGAAGCAACACAGTGAAGAAAACTGATCTGTTCAGTGGTCTAGTAGTATCAACCAGCCCCCATGGCAGAGAAGATCACAGCGTAAGCCGACCCACAGAGGGCATGGAAAACACCAACAAAACTCCGGTGGGCATTGAGGAAACAATGTCCTGATCCCAGACAGGAACGTGCCAGCTGGCTTCTGAGATCTCTCTGAAAAAGGAATTTGGAATTCACTAATGCCAATGGTACTTTTGACATTGATTTCACAGGTCCTGGGAAACTTTATCATATATTTTAATTGATATAAAGTGTCTTTGAGTTAAGTCCAAAAGTAACTTTCTCAAAGAAGGGCCCGAAGGTAGGATTTTAGCTTATCCCTTCATAACTCTGTTAATTAAAGATGCTGTACAAACATACAGTTCACAAGAGAAAGTTTCAAGTCTGACACTGATCCATTAAGCTAAAAGTTTTAGAAACACTGCTCTGTACGATTCAAATGCACAGGAACTGTTTAAGCTTCTGTTGTACTAAGTCTGGAGCTGTGAAGAAAAAACCAAACATCTGCCCTAAATTATCTTTTTGATTTCTCTTGCTTTTCATGAGAGAGGGAGGATCTGCCTGCCAAGGTGCAGAACCAATTTGGGAAGTATATCGCCCAAGTCTGGAAAAGACGCAGCTCATTTAGAGCTAAGTATCTCAGGGCTTATTGCAGCCACAGACAGATACTGATTATTTCAACTTATCAGAGGGTTAAATCCATGCAATTCTTTCTTCATTTCACCCTAGAGATCCTTCACAGCTCCATACCCTCACCAACACTGTCTTAGTGTGGTTGCCAAACACACCAATCCTCCAGGAAAACCACAGACACTGATGCTGGAATGAAAGAAGCTGCAAATGATCCTTCAGGCAGAAGGTCAGCCTTCATCCAAGTGTCTGCCCAGACACTATACAACTCCCTCTGACAAAATCAATGACCCTCAGAATAAATCATGCACTGACCTTGCAGATGCAGGTCCCATTTTGATGCAAACCATCCAAGCATGTCCCATGGCCATTGCAGGGATTTTGAGAGCCACCCGGACACTCTAGCAGGCAAAAGACAGGGTTAGATTGAACAACTAGCACTGCATTCCTCTTTCCATCTCCTCTTCCCCCAGGCACTCCAGTTTTGGAAAAGCAATGGTTTCTTCACCAGCAAAGTCCCTGTCTGCTTACCCAATACACCTTACACTGGCCCAGAGCTGGTGAGCATGGCCAGGAGTGGCCATAAGGAGCAATTTGACTGGTAGCTAAGAAAAGCCTTTTATTAAAAGTCTAAGGAAAACTCCCAATTGGCCATAACTAACTAAATTTCAGCAAAGGCACTGAAACACGTTTTGAGGTTGAGCGACTGATGCTAGCATCTGTGAGAGGTGGTATCAAACATCTGAGGGCAGTTCTGAAACTCCAGACAGGTGGGAGCCTGCTTTGCAAAGATACTGAGCATTTTCAGCTTTCCCTGACTTCATGAAAAGCTGGGAACGTGCTGAGACAAACACGGTCCACACATCTTTGGAGTTGGGTACCTCCAAATTCTGGGGACTATTTCTGAAAGTTTTAGATACGCGATTCTTCTGACAAAGGCAATTGCTTATTCAAACCTCTTCTCTGTGAAAACAGACTCATGCTCTAAAATGACCACCAATTTTCTGGAGGACTGGAGCATGTCTTTCCATATTCCAGCAATCAGTCAATCATATAAGAAGTGTTTAGCTTAGTAGGTCTTGCTTTTGGAATTTTGAGACAAGGCAAAACAAATTCTTATTATATGACATAAACCTGAGTGGGAGTTTTGGGAGCCTTATTTTCACCTTGGATTGGAATTGCTAACTATTTTCTGTGGCTGAAGGGCTGACTAACTCCAGACTATGCAGGAGCACACGTGGCATACACACTGCAGACTAGAGGGACATCAGAAAGAAATATCTTCCTCTTCCTTTGGAAACTTTCTTAAAGAGGAACAAAAACAACCCTTTCCAAAAGCTTATTTTTAAAGAAGAGACAAAAGGAAGTTCCTCCAAAGGAGGTTGTGTTATGTGTTAAATGTAAGAGGATTCAACTCATCTGAAGCAGAGATTCCTTCCCCATTATATTCTAAGCCTTCCAGAAAGATAATGGAGACCTTGCGAATGTTTGAGGAATAATGAAAATTAATCACCTCAATGCATATTTAATGCCTCCTATTAAAACTGGTTTGACTTATTAAACAGCTAGAGATGAAAAAGACTAAACACTTACCGTAGCACTCCGTACCCCAGAATCCTGGACAGCACTTTTTCTCCTCAATTTCTTTCCTACATATGTGATAGCACCCTGGCTGGGAAATGGTATTCTCTCCTAAGTTGACAGTGTATCTTAAAAAGAATAATCCAAGATTCATGATTACAGCACAAACATACCACACGCCTGCTGCAGGGTCAATCACACTGCATTGAACCCTGAATGGAAGGAAGGGCACTCATTTCCTTCGCCATTCGTGCACACAAGAGTTTGCACTGGCCTTATGGCTTCTCTAAGGACACCCATTGATTTGAGCCTCAACATTGGTTACAAGAAATGTGCCAGAGACTGGATATGAGGCAGGACCTTGGGCAGTCTGAGGGCATCAGGACAGAAACCTTGGATGCTGGAGGGTTAGAGAGCACAGAAACAAAGTTAGGATCTCCAGGGGAACTCTACATTCAACTTCGCACCTAAAATAACCTTGAAAGAACGAAGTCTCCTTGCAGGACTTGTCCCTTTCTGCCTTGCACTAAAGATTCCAGATTGGGATGCTGGAAATTTGCATTTAATAGCTGTGTTACTCACAGATTCTCTAGGCAATATTGGACAAATCCCTTAAATCCTCAAAAGAAGCATCTTCTTTTCAACCCCTCATCCACCACCTCTACACACAGGGTAAGCCCTTGATGGCAGCATCTCTTGTTCTGCACGTAAGCAGTACAGAACCATTCCTGGGTCTGTCCAATAACCACTATAAGAGCAGATAACACTCAGAAAAGCTGCATACACTCACATTATTCTTACACTTCGTTTTATTTTTGGCACAACATCCTTCCCAAAAGGAACTTGGAAATTGTCTCAATAGCACTGCCGCTTTGGCTTCAATCTGACTGCTATGTGCCTCTGTGCAAAAACTGCTATAAACTGCAAAACTGCTAGAGCTATTTTTAAAGTATTTCGACAGAACAGCGATCACAGAAAACAGTAGACAATGAAGCTACATATTAACTGTTAACATTCATTACTGAATAGATATGCAAACAATAATCTATAGTGTTTCATTTTTTAAAAGCTTCCTGATAAATTCAGTTTTCCTTCATCCTTTTCCTATTAGACCCAAGCTCAACAGAATAAGAGCAAGGAACACATGAACAAGCAATTGTCATAAAGCAAAGTAGGAAGGTAAAAAGTTCAGAGGATTATTGCTGGAAGCTGGGAGGATACACAAGGGGAATTATCATTTATATTATTTTCTTAATAATCCACTATGGGATTCTGTATCTGAAACAGGTTTCTATGCTAGACAGACCTCTGTGAAGTTGCTACAGCAGGATTAACAAACTCAGGCTGTTTAGGGCAAGTTAGAAGCAATTATCATGTTATTTGTTCTGTGTATATGGAACCTTATGCCCAGCAAAAAGTCCATGGGGTTTGCAAGGAGACAAAAGCAACAATAATAGGGGCCATAAATCCATTTTTATGCATCTGAAAGCGAAAATCCTCAGATCTTTAGAGCTCAGGAAACACATGTGTGCTTTCCTGGAGGCACAGACACTAGTCCTTGCAAAGCAGGGCTGAACCAAAACCTTAACACAGTTAGGAAACAGGCCTTACCTGCAGTCCCTCACTCCTAATCCTTGGGTGGTCTTTAACCAGCCTCTTGGACACAACGCTTTAGGTGCTGCAGCACAAGCAATACACGCTGTATTCAAGGTAAACATCGTCTTGATATTGCATCGCATGGATTTTAACTTAAAAAGGAAAAACAAAGTGGAAATAAGCCCAAAATTAAAATGTTATCCTAGCCACTCATCTTGCCAACCTTTAATATCTTTATTAACATTGCACCATTCTTCAAATACCACTGGGGAGGGCAGTGACCAGTGCAGCTGCTGGGAGGTTATACCACACACTTACATGGGCTAAGACATCACGCCCTGCTGCTGTGTGCTGCTCTGCTTGGATCTCAGCTAGAAGGCAATAGGGCAGATCACAGCTATCTTTTCTTCCCCCTACGCCTTGCAGCAAAAATTCTAACCATTTCTAAAGTAATCATAAGCGTGCACTGTTAATTTAAGCTGATCTTTTACAAACATTTGGTAGTGGTATGTGAGGACAAACCCCAAATTAATAACCCTTGCCAGAAGACACTGAATTAAAGTGCAACACAGCATTTTTGTTTTCCATGCCATTGATACAATCCAGTTTACTGGTGGGTTCATTGCCATTTCATGGGTCTGAAGAACCGAACGCATTAGTTCAGTTTATTTCACAGAGCCCAGGAGCTGCTCGTACAAATATTTCTCACAGCAACTGTCTTTGAGATGGGAGGGGGGTGGATTAAAAGGAAAGGTGACTCTAGGTGACAAGGACCCCATAAACACTGGCAAGAAGGTCAGGCTTCAGGATTGGTGAATTCACGTGGCTGGCGACAAATTCAGCCTAAGTCTTTCCACACAACCAGATGAATTTAGTGGTTCCTCACAGAGCTCTTCTGCACCCCTGTACCCACACTAACTCTGCTTCTCCTAAGGAAACACAGCCAGAGTTGCTGAAAAACATACAGGCTCAGAGCAAATAATCATCATCATATGCCAGCTTGTCATTAAAGCTCATGAGTTTACCCCAAAAGGGTTTCCTTGTATTCCTAAACTCTTGGAGTCAAGCCACTGCACGGAAACATCATTGACTACTTTAAAGACAGACAATGTTTGCCAGTGATGATGGCAGAGAAAAGCTGGGAGCTACAAGCTGTGTTCATCTCAAAAGGTCACCAACTGGAAAAAAAAAAAACCACAACTACACAGCTTACCTTAACTGAGCCTCTACAGGCACTGTATTTTCTAAAAATAAAAACATTAGATCAAATTTTGGGAGGAGGCCTTGAACTGGGATTTTTTAAACCAATCCTGAACAATGTTAATACAGCAGACCTTCTGTGCCCAGAACTCTCTGTTTCTGATTCCCATCAGCAATCGCAGTTTTGCTTCCTCTGAACTTAAGCCCAAACGCACACATTTGCCTTAAGGCAAGGGAGGAAGCCCATGGCTTCCCATCAGTTATCAACAGCTCAGGAAGGCCCTCCCAGATGATAGCTAGCAGACTCTTGTCAAGAAAACCTCCTGAGAGATAACCCTCAAGTCCCAGGTCTGCAGGGACATCTCCCTGGAACAGTTTCCTGACTCACACTCACATTCCCTCTGCCTGGAGTTGTTGAGCTTTATCTCATCTTCACGGATCCATCTTTTGTGACCATCCATGCAAGAATGCTGCCCAATGAAGAAAGTGATTCCTTTGTTTGTGGTGACCCATCACATAGATGTTGATTTCTAGTTCTGCATCTGGGGCTTTCCTTACTGTACAGTAACCTCCACTTCCTTTGGTGGCAAAATCCCCAAGGAACCTGTTATGTTAAGGACTCCCTTCCTTGCATTGTAAACAGGTCAAAACTAGCTGATTCAAGTGTAAATTAGGACTCCAGATTAAAAAATGGCTTTTGAAAGGAGCCAGCTGAAGGCAGGCACTAGGTTCTGTCAGAACAGTACCTTTTCTGCCTTTCCTGTCCCATCAAATCCCACCTTTAACCTTCACTTAGAGAGTGCTTCAGAAAGAGGAACTGGAAGATTCCCAAGGAAGAAACACAGCAGTGGACACCTTCCCATGAATTATGATCTTAATGTTGTCAGAATTACCCCACAAACCTTTATCAGGTGTCTGAGCTCTCTATTTGTATGAAAAAGAGCACACAAACAGCAGAGCACAAAACACTAATAAAATTTTCCAATCTTCTACTTCATCTGTACTTCCAGGCATCAGGAGCTGGCTGTCAGACACAGTTGGGCCATTAAATGTGTTCTCTGCCATGGCGGTGGAGGAAGATGCCATTATTCACATATTATTCCATTTTCCTTCTCTTTCCTTCATCAATGTGGCTCCATTTCTAAATGGAGATGGATGCTAGGAGAGGAGAAGGGCTGTCACTCCTCCTTGTTGGCATCTTAATTACTTGTAGGCTTCCAAGACAAGACAGTTATTGTGGAATCCCCCCTACCCTACCTTCCTGGAACACTTCATGAGTTTTAGGCAGCTTTCCAGTAAGATCTTCCCCTTTTTATAAGGAAATATGCTTGTGTCAGCAACAGGCAGAAGGAAAGAGGAAGAAAATAGCTGTGTGGAAATAATAAAAAAAAAATAAAATCCCTTCTTATTTGAGTGACAGAACTGATGAAGCAGTATTTTCTGGAGTGTTTTGCTTCTTAGGAAAGCAGAAAAAGGAATCAAGGCCCATAAATGAAACAGTCTGGATACTCGAATTTTGGAGAGGATGAAAGATAGACAGGAGTTTGAGTCAGAGGTGGCTCCTGGAAACAATGATGCACTGCTCCCTTGGGCTCCTTTGTGACTGCAGTTTCTAAGTTTGAAGAAGGTGGAGAGGAAGCAGCGAGAGGCAATGTCTCTCCTTGTGATGCAGCAACACTGCCCTGCAGGCTCAGAGTCAGTGAGGTGGGCAGTGGCTATGCCAAGGAAAGGAGGTAAAAACAGTCACTGTTCTGATCAGATGATGTTGTGAGCTTGGACCGTACCACACTTTGGGTACAAAGCAGCAGGAAAGTAAGAGTGGTGCTCTCAAACTGCTCCAAAATTTAAGGAGGCTTTTAAAGCAGGAGACTTCTAGCTGTACCTGAAAGAAATCAAGAGCCAGGGTGCCTCTGTCCAAAACTGAGCCGTGTCTTGCCAGGGCTGGACTATGCTCTCTCCTTGCACTCAAACACATTCATGTGCATGAGCAGCCACTGCCCTCTGTGTTCAGCTGAGACATATCCGAGCTTCTGGATGCTGCGGTGTTTCCTTTTCTCCTTGCTCTCTGACAGAGATGTCCCTGACTTCTCAAGTGCTCATGTTTCTCTTACTCCACCTCAAGAGAATAAGCTGGGAAGTTTTTTGGTTTTGTTGTTTTTTGTTTTTTTTTTTTTAAGGGCTAGTTTAATTCCTCTCATTTTCACCCTTTATCTTTTCCTCTCAAACCATAACACAAATCCTTCTGCACAGCTAAACCTCAAGGAAGAAAGAAAAACACATTTGGACGTCAGTGTTTGGCTCCAACAATCCTGGGAGCCAGTTCTGGAAACATTCATTATCTAATGAATCACCAGGTTTCCAGTGCATTTGCCCTTTACAAAACAGAGCCATAGACACATGATGGAGTCATTATAGCCATGCACCTCCCCAAGAAGTTCTCAGTAACACTTTAGCTGAACAGACCAGTGGCTCCTGGATGCACAAACCCTTTGCATTGGTCCAAGGAAGACACTTCTCAGCCTGAGAATGAAATATCAAGCTCAGAGATCATGTAACACAAGACATACTGTTGCTCTAGGTGTTTCCCACCATCTCAGCTGCAGAGCACCGGAGGCACAGGGATGCAGAGAGCACTCCCTTCACTTCCCACCTCCGTCCCATTCCTCCTCCAGCACAGCCCAGGGCTGGCCATCTTCCAGCAGAAAAACTTTCACGGCTCAAAGCTGCTGTAGCTTCCCCAGCCCGTACCAAGAGGCATACAAAAAACAAGTCAGGTTAAAAGATTTGCTGTCATGTTTGAGCCGTCAAATCAGAGCCGGGAGGTAACATCACTGAGAAAAAGCTAGCAAAAAAATCTCTCTTTTCTCTCTTGATGGTCCCTGCAAGGGTCCTGCAAGCCAATGGAGGCCTCTTGTGGAATCACAGCACTTCTATTGCAATCAAATCCAGTGGCTGTCCTAAACTATTGGAGAAGATTTTCCTTAGACCCCTTTTTTCCCCTACTGCCCATTATATCCTTTCAAATGTTCCTTCTCTTTTTTCTTTTCTCTATTTTACCTGGATTAAACAAACTGCTCCAGAGGCGATACAGAACATTTCACTTGTGTATGAGCGGGTACTCATTACCCGGTATTTTAACTGTTTTGCACCAAGACAAAGACCCGTGATTACAGAAATCAACACAGTGTCTCAAAGTCAAGAGACCAACATTTCCACTTACACCAGATGAAGGTGTGAGCCCATGCCTCTAAATGCACTACTATACTGCAACCCATCCGCCTGGAACCCATGCCTCCAGATAAACAACAAACACCAGCAGAGACACTTCTTCAAACCATGTTTGGGCACAAGTCACCTTAATTAACCTACAAGCCCAAATGTTCATGAGGTTCTTACCTTATTTGTATGCTTATTTGGCATTTATGGTGCTTTTATGAAAGGGTCTCTACAAAAGCTTCCATCCAAAGTTCTGACACTGAAGCACCTTTTCAGTACTCTGGCTTTTTCCAAATTAAGTCTTTCAGACTCACAGGCACCTTTCTTAGCACAGGTCTGTCCACTCCCCTCTTTGTCATTCAAGACAAGACAACCCTTCCATAGCCTGGATCCCCAGGGAATAAGATTTCCAAATGCCCCACACAACTTCTGATTTTGTAGGCTAGCTTATTCCTCCAACAGCAGGACACAAGAAGGGTGATGGCAGAAGACAAAATAGTATGAATTAGTGTGAATTCTAGCCTAAAGAAAATGGGATGCCTCACCGTGGAGCCAGATTAGATCAACAAAGGCATCATACATCCTTCCATACATCCTTCCTGCTGCTAAACACGAGGATGAAGATAAAGGAATTTAAAAAAAAAAAATCAACAAAACTGAAACAAAATGGAAAGTATTACACACCTCACTGAGGAGCCGGAGGTATTTACCCTGTTTGATGAGATTTAAAAAAACTTTTTATAAAATTCTTCTGGGAAACTTATGGACCTGTCCTGCCAAATGCTAAGCTCCCATCACACGTACTGAATACAGTGTCAGACAAAGATGCTGATTATATTCCTTTCATATTGCTACTATCATGCTCAGTGTTGAACATAAATATAAATTTAATCTGATCTAAAACTCAAGCAGCTCCCTTCAACCTTATTTTTAGTTCCTCAGTTTAGACTACACAAATATCCACACCTATGCAGAGAAGATACCTTATAGTACTAAAGTTTCATTATGGATTTTATTCTGCACCTAAAAACGTTAGTGAAAAAAGGAGTTTTGGGGAGGACTATTTCATAACATGCAACTGTCCAAATATGAAGACTTGTTCAATGAACATTTAAAGAAAGACTCACAGACTTACCTTCTGACTCTGGCAGTCAGCTGTGGGAGTGAAACATGCTGCCAAGAAGAAAAACAGCAACCCAGGAGGATGCATTTTCATGCTTTTACAGGCAGGACCCTTTCCACAAAAGGGGTGGTGATAGAGGCTGCAATTTCTGTAAGATAAGACCGCCTACTAAGAATCAGATCCAAGACAAACCAGAGGTTAAAAGTAAACAGGGAGAGAGCATTTTCGCACTCGGCTCTTTGGCTGCAAAGCCCTCAGAAGTGGATCCGCTACTTCTAGCACTACATCTGAATCAATACCACGTTTTTCTTTCTTTCTACTCTTTTTTTAAATGCACAAACAGAACTCCTTAGTAAAAGGTTTACTCAAAACAGGAACATCTACGGATTTCCTCTTACATATCAGTTCAAAACAGAAGGAAGGAAATCCTTAGTTTTCAGCTAATTGGAATGAAAAGAGGTTAACTGTGTGCTTAACTGAAGGCAAATCCAATGGGCAGACTTAAATACCACGAATTCATGAAGGTTAAGTTAATTTCCTTTTACCACTGATGTTAAAGTGTCTACAACAGCTCAAAGAGAAGGTTTGTCTATCCCAAAGTATGCACAAACAAGCAATGTGAGTGACATGCTGCGCTTCAGAGCAATAACGTAAGCACATTCTATCAATCAAGCAAGCATTTTGGGCAGGCTTTGGTATTTATTTAAAGTATTTGAGTTTCTCAGCAAGAAAAGCATCACATTTTGCAGGTGCTATGGAAGCAGTGGCAAAATACATCATTTTCCAAACACTCTGCTGAAACAGCTTGATGAATCCAAGCAGCACTTTGGTAGCACTCAGAATAGGAAAGTCCCAAAATGGGATTACAAAAACACATGCTAGCCTGAGGTATGGTCTGCAATTGAATTTCTCCTTTTGAAAATTACAAACAACCAAGATTGATTATTGACAGATTTTTACATGGACTTTGTCTCCCTAAGACGCCAAGACAACCCACTGTAGTGAGCAGTCTAAAGACTGCTTCTGTTAGTAACAAATCCTACTGAGCAAGGAGGGATCTTTCCACTTTTGAGCCATTAGTACTACATGAAGGTGCCTAAATGAAGCCAGGACAGGCAGCTACTCTTGTGTTTACATAAATAATTGAGAGCATTAATATTTTTTAACCCACCTCCAAGACATACATGTAAATATATAAAGTACATAAGAAATGCTGTACTTACTAGTGCTGTTAATTGTGCTTTACCTCTTCCTCCATCCTACAGCGACAGACAGCATGACGAACAGCAAGCACTATTATATATCCTGCACTAACAGGAAGCAGATAAGGCACACAACCATCCACTGCAACCCATGTCAGAAGTACCAGCCCACAACTCAACCTGATAACTCAGCCCACTGGTCCCCTTACAGGGCAACTGTAGCCCTGGGACCACCGTTTCCCAACAGATGGCCACTCTGTCAAGGTCAGAGGGTTCACCCAGCTCTGGAAACCATTTGGTACCCTGCAGATCTGTGAAATGAGACAGACAACAGAGCTCAGACCGGTTCTGGTGGGATGGCAAAGTCGCAAATGGACAATAGGGACATTCTTGTAGAGGGGGACATTATTAGGGAAGCTGGACGATACTTTCTTTACCTACTAGACTGGCCACTTAAACAGAAGAATGAGACTGCTGCTCTGCTCCATGCTACCTGTTAGGCATACACAGCTACAAAAGGCGGTCTAGAAGGATGTTGAGTGCTGTTGGGAGGTTTTCCAAGAGCTAGTTATATCATATAGGGATTAAGTTGCCATCCACAGATAGCTGATAAGCTTCTAAGGTGAATATAGCTTATCCTGAGGCACTTGAAGAGGGTGTGGGCATCTTTTAATGAATCTTCAGACTGGCTTCTAAATGGCTCAACACTGAAAATGGTACAGGGGACAAAGGACACATAAAGACTGATTCCAAGGCTTTCTACTGCTGCTTGTCATCGCTGTATCTGACCTACTGCAAGGAAACTAGGAAGGGAAGGGAGAGAAAGACTTAGTGAAAATTCCTGTCTGAATTAAATAAATCAGATTCACAGCCACATCAAAAGGTTCACAGCCCCCTTTCTTATCTGACCATACCTCATTTAAAGGCAAGTAATACAACAGCAACATACAGGCAGAAAATGCAAACACTGCGAAGTGCCATTGTATAGCAGCAGAGCATCAACTGAAAAATCAAAAGGTCATCTGTCATCAGATGCTGCTTTCCTGACCAAGAGGCACAGGCAGCATGTTTCAGCCATTGCATATGAACTGCTCTGAGAGAACGGAAACTTACTTTGCTGATCGCTGCTGCTGCTGGATCTGGAACACCAAAACCTGCATCAGCTTCGGATCTGCGTGGTTCTGGGAATTAGAAAGAAGGTGAAGCACCAATTGCCTCCAAATTAATGCGTGGCCAAGAGCCATTAATAATGCTCAGTGCACAGCGTAATGATGCAAACGTGCTCGCAGTGGCACTCCGGTTGGCAGTATCACTGAAGATGGCAATTACTGGCATGGAAACAGGACAGGGAGCAAAGCTGGGCAAAATAAACACATATTACTGCTCCACTTACACTGCTCCTATTCTCTTCTAATAGATGGAGTCCTCCCAGGCAGATGGATGGATTTTCTCATGGACCACATCAATAAAAAGCTTATGCCTTGGAGGCAAAATGCATTGGATCAATTTTTTTATTCCAGTTTTCCAACAGCCTTCACAATTGTCGATAAAAAAAATGCAAACAGTTCCCTCCCTCATTTCTGCACAAGACCAGCTCATATACATAGGCATGTGCACAAAGCATTTCAATCCCCCAAAGTCCCACAAAGCAAGATCCTGAGATCTGTCAGACACCTCAACATCTGATTGCTTCTAAACTGCCCAGAATTTACAGAGAAAATATCCACTAGTGCAATAAGCCAGAGGACTTGCTATGTCACTAGCAATTAAAGGAATGTATGAGACAGGAAAACTAGGGGAAAAAACCCTCTTCATCAAAGAGAAAATTCATAGGCAAGACTTGTAAGGATCTCATGACAGAGCAGGCAACTGGCCCTGTGCAGGCAGGGTAGAAGGGTTTCATTCACATCCTAGCCAATGTTTGATTGAAACAGCATTGTGCAAATACCATTTTAAAACATACAATAGGAGCTGTCAACTGTCTGCCAGCGTGTTTACTGGTGAGGTTTAGCACGTGGGCTTTTGTTTGTTTTGGAAAATGTGGAGGTTGACTTATCAGTCAAGTGTCTTCTGCCACACGGCAGAAGAAAGCTCGTTTAACAGTTAAAGTCACAGATGTGGGTCTTGGAAGAATCATCTTCAACTTCTGGCCCTGACAAAGACAAATTCTGCAGGACACTAGTGATTTACCTTGTAGTCTCAGTCTCCCAAATCATCAGCAGATTGTTGGCAAGCAGCAGCACCGAAGGTTTTTTCCTCACTCACAGTCTTTTTGCTTTATGCATCAATGATAGGTTGGGTCCTCTAAAGTAACTTATCTAAGACCTGGCATTGTTTCTGTGAACATATGAACATTCAGAATTGAAAAACTGCTGGTGAAAACTACCAAACCTGTTCCACAGGAAAAATAAATGTTGCCTGGGTAAAGCCAAAAGGAAACAGCTACAAACCCTTCCAGCCTCCCTGCCTGTGTCACATGCTGCATTTTAAAATGCTGGGTCACCAGCCCTTCTCTGTGAAGTGCACGCAGCCCTGGCTAGCTTGGGCAATTTCCTGCTATTGAAATCTTTTGTTTCAGCAATCTTTACAGAAATTACAGTCAAGACAAATGATTTGCCATCCAGTCTATGTACACAGATTCTGTGGGAGCTCACCATTCAGTTACATCCATAGCGAGAAATGGGACTCTCCTGGGAAAGAACATAGTTTCCTCACTCTGAATTATAACTGTGTATAAAGACAGTAAGTCTGAAGAGGTACTAGGAAAGGATCAAACTGACCAAGCCAGAATTGCTGATTTGTAGGAATAAGGCCAGCTGTACCACACTTACTGAACACATCCCTGAGGCTCTTGGCGAAGAGAGTAGTACACGATCCTACTTTTTTGGTTTTTTCCTTTCTCTTGGCAAATTGGAAAGAAAGGAATTTTAAAGTTTGCTGATAAACTTAAAAAAACTAGAAGGGTTGCACAGTAAATCAGAGCCTGTTTATCTCTCTCTGTCACACATGCAATGCTCCCATTCCAAGCAGACAGGTAGAGCTGCCCGAGTACAATGTTGTCGTGTGATTCAGGAAGAAATTATCGAAACTGCTCACATCCTGTTAGTTCAAAACCTAGAAGGGCAGCAGTACAGATGTCAGTACAGAAGTGCTGTAATTCCCAGCCTATTTATTGCTATTGACTCCCAGTTCCTTTATACACATGTTCCTGGAGTGAAAGCCAGCTACATATTCCCATCTCTTGGTTTTACTTTTGTACCTTTCTCATTTATTAAGCAATGCTCTGGGATTGTACTGGGAGAGTCAGGCACTAAATTCCCCAGAGATATTCAATATGAATTCGATGTCTGAACAAACAGACAAGCTCATAACCTGCTCACACGAGCATGACTAAAGGCAGCGTGTATTCCCGTGGTGGTACTGCTTATCCTTCAGGTACTGTCATCTATAAGGGATAGAAAGGACCTACTTGTCTAAATCTGGAGCCAACAGTTTGCCAAGGATTGCACTGAAGCACCTGCCTGGGAAGAGCATGACGGAGATGAAAGCTGTGATCCAACTGTCAGCATTTTCAACAATTTCGGAGACACTGGGAGTTCTCACCATTCCCTCTCATAGACCTTAAAGCCTGAAGCACTAGGGCTTAGTGCATCTATTTAGGTGGATTTATTCCAGTGTTGGTCACAGTTTTTCTTTAGCACCTTCCTGGTGTAATGAGTTTCACAGTCCCCCCTTTTTCCACATCAATTTTTAGATTTCCAAGTTACCAAATGCCTTTCATTATCCAGAAGACAGAAGGAAATAGAAATTTGCAGTCTGTTTGCTCTAAACCACAACTTCATGCTTCTCCTTGTGTTGCTGCTTCTCCACCTAAGTTTTGGTATGTTTGAAGCTTAATACCACAGAAGAAAACTTTTTGATCAGAGACATTCAAGCAAGAAGCAGCAGCATTTTGCAATATTTGATGGTTTTGTTTTGTTTTTTTAAAAGAAACACCTTATCAAAGCTGACAAGGACAGGAAGACAAGTCAAAGGGGCTGATGTAAATACATCACTGTTTGGTACATTAGAGCCAGGCAGATCACAGAGTGCTGTAAAAGCAGCAGGGGAATGGACACAGGACAGACAGGATGCAGGTCACACTGTCATTTCTTCTTGCAAAGAAAACAGTTTGGGTCAGGTCAGCACCTCATTTACTTTCCTTCCTAATGAGATTCATTTACAATTTTTCAATTGTAAAACAAGGGAAATTTTAAAACTGTTGACCAGATCCTCAGCAGATGACACTGAACATAAATGATTGCATGGGTCTTCCTAGGGTGATGCACATCTACAACAGCTGCAGAGCCAGACTATGGAAATCCAAGATCTTTTAGAAGGTACTTTCCTGAAAAACATCTTCCCACCTGCCACCAACACATGCATCTGGTCATAACTTTAGCTACTTTCTTATTGTCTTAAAGTTGAACAAGGGTTAGAAGCTGTTAAAGATTTTATTATAGAGGATTACTAAAGAAACAGAAATATTCATGCAGGGCTTTGTAGCACACTTTTAAAAAAAACAGAGGAAGAACTCGAGGCTGATTTATGTGACCACAACCACTTACAAAGCTAATTCATTTCACAGACCTTTCTGTAGAAACTAATTGTGGAAAGCTCTGAGAAATCTTTATGAAGGGAAAATCAGAAAACTCAGAGTTCAAGATGGAGGATTGTGCATTTTCAAGAAAAACTCATTTAAATAAATCTCTAAATTTAGAAACAAAAGATTACATTAGAATCAGACAATAAAGCCAACAGGCTAGTGCCGAGGAATGTCAGTAAAAATTTTTCAGCTTAACATTGCACTTAAATGAACAGAAAATTGCACTCACAAAGTACTGTAGCTCCAGCAGGTTTTAACATGGGCAAAAGAGCAGGCAGTCAGGTATCTAGTGGCAGGAGAGAGGAAGATTCCTTGTTTTGGGTTTGGTTGGGTCAATTTTGTTTTTTTCCAAGTGAAAATGAACCAAAGCTAAAGTGTCAGGGAAGACACTTTACTTTGCGTAGTCAATGCTTTCCCCAGCAGAGTATAAAAGATTATTTGCTGACAAAAATGCCGTGAAAATAAACAATTCTGATACCACCATAGGTGAGATACTTAATAGAATTAAGAAATACTGCAGTATGTATCCAATGAATTATTGAACATTTTGTTCATCTTAAAACGTCTTTAGTGTTTACCAAGATCTCAAGGGTAAATGGTACCTGGAGAGCGAATCATTCCTGGATTAATTATCTAATCAAAGGGATAGATTTAGTATTTTAAACATCTGTAGACTTAAAAGAATTTCAAGTTTAATCACAGCTGTGTTCTTGCTGCAATGAAATCTGAAGAGAGAGACCCTGGTTGCTCAGCCTATGTAACAAACAGAGGATTATTCTTGTTTATTCTAATACATAGTTCTATGATATG
Source organism: Calidris pugnax (assembly GCF_001431845.1). Taxonomy (NCBI): domain Eukaryota; kingdom Metazoa; phylum Chordata; class Aves; order Charadriiformes; family Scolopacidae; genus Calidris; species Calidris pugnax. Next base: position 1,286,377 of record NW_015091179.1, on the reverse strand, counting down.
CGCTAGTGTATTAAAATATATTTGAACAGTTGGGCTTTACATAGGATGCTCAGAAACAGAACTCGAGTCTGTCTCATGCACAAAGCATCCATCTTGCAAATAAGATGGAAACAGGGTTAACTTGTCCAGAAACAAGTATGACCCCTAGTATGAGAGCACAGGTGTCTATTCATGTTGACTAAAATACTAGGCAGTTCCATAGCACTCATTACAGATTCCCTTTGCATTCACTTAAACCATAAAGTATACCATAAATCTGCTCATGTGATAATTTCTCAAATACTTGCCGATCAGACTATGAGGAGCCTGTAGCAACTCAAAAGTGTTACCTACAAGAATTACAAATAAGTGGTTACCAAAGTTACTTTGAAAAGAACTAATGAAGCCCTAAGCTTTTAATTAGTTTATCCCTAGGATTTTTATTTAAGAAGTTAGTTTTTTTCCTACCTAATATAAGCATCCTTGAGATTTCAGGGAATCCGAAGCACTGGAAAATTTAGGTTTCCCCAAGAGCCTACTGTACCTACCTTAATTGTTCAGTTTGGTTTAAGCTTGAGAGGGGGTAGCTTTCCTCTGCTAAACTGTAAAACACATAAGCACTCAAGCAATACTCCTCACCTCCTCAGTTGCTTAGGGAACTCCACTGCATCCTGCAATACAATTTGACTTTGCCTGTGTCTGTCATTCTTGCACTGACCGCAACATTCCTGGCATCTGGAGCACAAAGAGCACAGCCAAGCTTCCCATCAGCATGGAAAAGTATGCCATGGATTCACCACATTCCCAGTGCTACTGTGGACTTGATATTCTCAGAGAAAACTCAGAACTTGTTTGGTCCAGGCTCTGAGCAATCTGCTTGAAGTTTGCCCTGTTCTGAGCTTGACTGTTGGACCCCCAGAGTTCTCTTCCAACCTCAAATTTTCTAGTTTTTTTTTTAAGGAGCATCAGTTTTAAGCAACATCAGCTGGCACGTACGTATCAAAACAGTCCCTCCCTTCTTAATCCCAGTGGACAAAGAACAGTCTTTTTCAAAGCCTCAGTATTTGTCTTCACAGTAGAGAGTAGGGATTTTACTCTAATGGGGTAGGCTAAAATTTGTTGGGCATGGTAATATTTAAGTTAAAAATGAAAGCTTGGAAAGCAATTCCTTAACATGTTATAAAGCAGAAGTACTTGAAATAGATCCTCCTTAAATTGTGTTTAGAAGCTGCAGATCCTCAGTTTCCATGACTCAGCTCTGTTTCTGGACCAGTACAAACTTGCTATAGTAGAATAAATTGTTTTCTTCTTTCGTCTTGCTGCATATTTCATACCTTACAATACACTCTAGGAACATATGTACTGCTGATACTGTATCCTGCAAACACAAGATAAACAAATAAAGACAAGGCCAAAAGAAAACTGTCAAATTACACTTTATTTGTATTGACAAAATAGGCAAAAGAAAGACTTTGTGTTCAGAGATACAAACTCATTATTTGCTGGCAAAATGCTCATATACCACGTCAGGTATTTCCACTTTCAAGATGATACTGAGTGAACCTTTAACAGGCAATTCTTCTTTATCCTAGGACAAGGAGAAAGAATGCCTTTGAAACTAATTTAATATGAAAATGTCACCTGCTTGTGGCTCAAATTTTACTGGTAAATTCATGATTGGCAGCAAATAATTACATTTGGCTTCAAAGGAAAACATATGTAAAACTGTAAGATCATTAAATAATAAGCATTAGCAGCATACCCAAAATACTTCTCATACAAAGAACATTGCACTTGAACATACACAAGCATTTACCCTTATTTACACATTAGAATTTATATAGAACAGCAAGACTGATATATACAGAAAAATAGCAGAAACCTTAACAGCCCTAGACGACAGCATATCTAGTGTTGACTCCTTAATTTTTCCATACAGTTTCCCAGGATGTCTCATGACTTTTTTCACTATATACTATTGCATAAAAAATAGACTTTACAAGAAGTTCAGTCCCCAGTTAACACTTCAGAGTATTTCTATGTACTATTAAATGTTCAGTGCGCTAGGGAAACAAGGAAGTCCAGGCCAGCTCCTTATTAAAAAAACAGAACTTGACAGGTGCAATTTATTTAAACACTGTGCTTTACCTTATAAGAGACACTGAAATCACTTAGCTGTGCAATAATTACCCAGTGAGTTCCAAAGGCAGCTCCCTACCACACAAGATCTCCCACTGTCTCGCAAGCAATGAAATTAATTTCTCCCTGCTTTCTGCACTTGGGATAAAGATGTACCACTGGATCTCTCTGTTCCTGCTGCCTTCTTGTTTAGCACTTCCCTTTGGAGCACTATCAGTTTCTCCAAAGTGATCCAGTGTTAAATTCTGCATCAGATCCTGATTCTGAACGTCATCAAACACAAATGTAAGGGCCTGTGGATATGTCTGATAACCCATCAGTACTCTATCTAAATCCCGAATTCGTCTTCCATCTACAAGCTGATACTTATCTCTCTTTGGTGGTTCCTTCGCAAATTCAGGTAGTGGGTAACTGATATAATCCTCATCAAAGAGAAACAAATCAGAGCTCGTTAATATAAGTGTTTTAGGTTGAAGCGAACTAGTGTCTTGGGCAGATCCTTCAACATGATTTACTTGAAATGCCAACACATACAGAAGGATGTTGAGGGACTGAAGATTAGTCAAACCATCCATCTTCTCTGCCACTAGAAAAGCAAGGTCCCCAATTTCTTCTTCATTTGGATAAATAAATTTTACTCTGCTGGAGTGAATCAGTTCATAATTTTCCATTTTTCCTGCAAGAAACATGCATTATTATACTTCCATTTAGTATTATGCAATACTTTCTTAATGCAATAGGATAAGCAACAACCTTTGACATTTGGCTGCAGCTGGAACAATTCAGGTTTTGTATCTATTCAAATATGGTTGTACTTGTGTACAATACTGGAATAATTTTATATAGATTGCAGATCTCTACTGGAGTATCTCTTGCATTACCAACATACTTTTCAGCAGATTTTAACCACATATTTAGTTCAGGACAATGGCAGAAGAGGTTAAAGGAAATACAGCTGGATTCTTATATCAGAGATTATCCACCTCCCTACCAGATGACCTCCTCTACCTCCTTCCCACTCCTCAGTTTTGAACCCACTGAAAGCATTATCAGACCACCAAACACAAAGTCCCTGCTTCTAAGCAGAGTGAAAAAGCAGAAATTAGAACAATAAAAGAAGAAAAAAAAGACTCTGCACAAATTGCTTTTATTTCCCTACTGGATAAGCACATTCCTCTGCTACATGCTATATTCTGGAGTGGCAGGAGGTGAAACTGCAGTCCCCTACTTCCTCTAAGTGCCAAAATACAACATAGCAAAGCTTGAAGTAAGCGTGCCTGCTTTTTCCACATAAATCGATTGACTCTCCATCAAACCTTGCACTTTCTGAGCTTATGCAGCTTCTCCTTAAAACAGTAACAACTATTCTTCAGGAAAACATTTTAGTTCATGCCTTCAACTGGCTTCAGAATTCTAAACAAAAACGTTTCACCTGATATTGGAATTGAACCTAACACCTTAAAAAAAGTCTACTTTTCACTTTACTCCATTCTCAGGAATGACAGGATTCTTTTATTTGACTGAGGAATAACGTAGCCTTCAGACTTAGTTATCTTTACTGTTTTTTGACTTACAAGTCTTCACTTGTTAGGCTGAAACTTGCAGTGGGAGCTACACTAGTACACATCCAAAAATACTGTATAGGAAGTGCAGTTTCTTCTGGACTCAAGAAGCCATCAATAGCTTCACATGTGCAAGACTTTACATTTATCAATTCTGTTCAGCTAAGGCACACGTGAAATAATTGAAATGAGGGAATCTGGTTAAAGTATCAAATAGGAGAAAACTGATGCATAAATTTCCCTCAAAAGTTTGTGATCTGTACACTTTAGATGATGTTTTAAGTATGACGCTAAATAACTCACGGCATGTAGATAAGACCACTCACCTGTGTTTTTACTCCCAAATTCAGAGTAGAAGTCTTTATCTACTGGTTCAGGTGAAGGTGTGCGTGCAAGCAGTGACAAAACTGCCATAAGCTGCTGTATGAAGGTGTGAGTGTTGTAACTGTCTCTTGTCAGGCAGGTGACTATATGATCTGCAGAGTGTCCTGAAGAGAAAACAGAATATAAACCGCTCACAAATCTGTATGTGACATTATCATTTCTTCAACCAACATGCAACTGTCACCAAAAAAGTTTTCTTCCAAGGATTATTTCTCCTGGAAACATGCATCATTATTCAGAAAACTTTCAAATACTTGCAAAAAATAGAATCCTTAAAAATCCCAAAAATAAAGAATATAATTTATCTTGATTTAAAATATGATGTACACTTCAATTTAACTGTTATACTATTGCTGTAGGAGTTCAACATTATCATCATCTTATCACAATTTATCTTACAGAAAAAAAAACCTGCCCTCAGTTTTCTTTGTGAACTTGTTACATACTCTTTATTGCAAGCCAAAGCTTCAGAACAGCAAGTCTTTAGATTTCCCTTTTCATGTGTCACTCACACAGGAGAATTTTTGGGACCAATTGATTCATTAATAATAAGCTTCCCAGTTAACTCAATTACCAGATGTTGCAAGATAATATTATTAGCCTACTAGTACAGGACCACCAGTGTTACATTAACTTAATTTCTTTTAAGAAAAAGTAGTAACTAAATAGTTTACTGCTCAATCTCACTAATAAAATAAAGACAAGACTAGAAGGACAAAATAGAACTGGAAAAACTTAAAGCACAAGATGTACTCACCAGTAATTCGGAAGTATTGGTCAAACAGGCCAACATTTACTGACTGCAAGTCGTTAAGTTTTAGCACAAAGCAGCAAGAGAGGTGGAAAGAACTATTTTCACAATCTGAGTTTTCTTTGTTCCAAAAATCTGTTGAAAAAGGATATATGATAAAAACATCAAAAGAAAAAAAAAGATTCATCTTTCCATAAGCATAACTTTTATATTAACATCTTATACCTAAAGCACACTTGAAGGAACAAATTAGGAAGAAGGTGGGAATACCAGCTAGTATTTTCTCAATCAACAAATACAACCAAATCTCATTAGCAGCATTTCTTGAAGTAGCTGTCACATCAGATTTCTATCAGCAGATGCATTAACAAACCACTCACATGAATTGAACACACATACTAAGTTTCATTACCCTTCACTTATCATTTTGGTTATGAAAGGGCCTTTAGCTGCCCAGGTGAAGAAGCTAGGGACTATGAAATGACACCTGAGAAAAGGATGGGTACAACGGCACATGGAATGGTCTGTTTGCAAAGCAGCCATGACTCAAGACCCTGTTTTTTGAACATAAAAGCCTCCCAGAAGTACTTTGCATACAGCAAACGGTGCCATTCTCTCCCTCAACTAGGAAGTCCAAGTGAAAGAATCAACCAAAACTGGTACTTAAACTGAAGACAAACATACAGGCGGTGATTAATTTGGTAGCTTTATTAAAGGATCAAAATAACTATCTTACCTGACTGGTGCTCATCAGCATGAATGAAAGAATCATCCAACAGAAAGTAAATAGCTTTTGTTGAGAGAAGCACACAAGCCATCACTTCCACATTAGGAGTCTTGTAAAACAGAACTGAAGACCACATGAGATGTCTCAACTCTTCATTTTCCACCTAAGATGTAAATTGTATTTCCTAAATCACTTGCACAATTTGATTTTTCAGATAGTTTCATCGCCTTAGTGACAAGTTCAGCCTACTAGAAAAACAATTTCAAAGTCTGAAGCATCTTAACATGCTACAGACAAAGCTGCAGCTTTGAGGTGAACACAACAGCAGTCTACTGAAAACATCCTGTGTTTAATGTAAGAAAATTATTTTTCTGCTGTGGTGCAATTATTCCTTTTTTCTGACCAAAATTAGAAAAGAAAAAACATCTAGTGCACAAGAAGGGCTTTCTAGAACAGACACTACAGATAAAATTTTAGTCAACAGATGAGCAGTGCTTCCCAAGCCTCAACAAGTCTATTGAGCCTTCAGATGCTACTGAGGGGTTGGGATTCAAAGATCCTTAAGAGACAGGACAGAAGCACAGCTTGCCACTACAACTGCTGTTCCAACTAGGCATCTTCTCAGCTTCTAGCTTGATGAGCTTACTGTGAATCCTCAAATGAGTGACCTTTATCAGCTTCTCCTGGTGTAAGAAGAGAAGCCACAACTTGTGCTGACTTAAAAGAAGTGGAAGTGAGGTAAGGGAACAAAAGCTCCTTTCTTCATCAATAAGCATTTCAATTGACATTTGTACTCAGACCACAATGATTTAATGACTTAAAAAGTCATATCATGAATTTAAAGAGATTTGTACTTTTAATTTCATGTTTTCCACACAGACTATATATCTGTTATTCAGAAATTAGGTTTATCTGCTCATATAATCACAAAATAATTCCACTAAGGTAATTTTCTTTCCTTTTGCCACTTCACAGAAAAAAATGAGGAAAATTCTCAGAGTAATCAGATCTTCAAGACGTACACTAATATACTCTCCTGTGTTGCACCATGGATCCTGAAGGCAAAGTATGCCTGGCAGGATAGCAATCATTGTGGCAGGTAACCCAACAGAGTAATACAAACAGGTTTTTTTTGTCTAGAATGCCTCCAGGTTTCACAGAGTCTGAGTCTTAAGTTTGATAAGGAAAGTTCTTCAATATTGTCTAGTACTGAAAGGCCACAAGGCATCTTTTTATACACCTGGGCTAAGCACAATACCTCTGCAATGTTGCCATGGAAAAACTCAACTAGGGCATTTCCTTTCAGCTCAGCCACATACTGCAGAGACACAGAAACATGAAGGTGAACCGGAATCTGGTTATCTTCTGTTATCTTCTGCATAAGAAATTCAGATGGATATAAAGATGACAGCGTCAGATGAGGCTTGCAAAAGCTAGAAGAGATCCAGAAAACACATTGAATCAAAGTTTAAGGAAATACACAGCTCTTTCCCTACAGAAATTAGTACTTGTATTTCATTCAGAAATTAGGAACAGGCAGACAACTTCTATTCTTAATAGTTTACTTTAAATGGTTTCTGTTGAGCATAGCTGTCAATCTGCCTTGACCTCAGCCTAAAAGCACACGAAATAGGAAGTCTCCTTCCACAAGAAAATACATTTTATGTTGCAACCATAAAACAAAATAGAAACAAAAAAGCTAGACAGGTACAGCCCAGTGTAACCATTCACACATACTACCAGAATGAAAAAGTACTTCATCAATACTACAGGCCAAAACCAATTACAGTGACAACTGTAAACACACTGCACTGGCTGGGCCACATTCACTTCAGCACCATGCAACAGACCTTCTATGGGAATTGTTACCTTGCTGACTGACCATGTCTGTTTGCCTCCACAACGTGATTTCTTACAGCATCTGATTTGTTTGAAGCTTTGAAAATAATAATAGTCTTAACGTCCTGCAGGAGTGTCCTTAAAAGACTGTAGATTCTCAGGAAGTGGAATTTCTCATGAGGTAGAACAAACACTGCTGTAACAATTCTGTATCCAACGAGCAACTCCAGCACGTGCCCATCCAAAAATGAACCCTTCTGCTGGATGGAACCATGAGTTGGATGCAACACAAGTGATGCTAATGGAATCCTAGTCAGCTTAAATACACTTTCCAAGTCTTCTGAGCCTACCCATTTGCCTGGCAGTAAACTGAAATCCACCTTTACTATGTACAAATGCTGGGGTGTCAGAAATATCCAACATGGATGGACGACACAGGGACCCTGGTCAGAAGGTTTATACACTGAAGAATAAAGTGCAGAACATAAAACATTTTTAGACCATTCTTTGTTATTGCCAGCTGACTCTGGTGGATGCAAGATTTTCTGAACATTGGTTTTATTCCCACAAACAAGGTAAGTTGGGAAACAGCCTTTTATTTCAACATCTTCTGCTGAAATGCAATTCACTTCCATAAGCTGACAGAGAAACTCTTGGAGGTTTGCTTTTCCACCGTGCAATGTGGAGCTTGGTAACACTGATGCGTAGTGTTGTGAGCAACACGCGTGCAAACAGGAATAAAAGTCTTGAAGATTCTGGGAGTCTGAAACAATAAACAAGCAGCTGTCACTGTTTTTCAGCTTCAGTGTTAAACAGATTTCTGGCAGGAGAAAGCCAAATTCTGTTAGATCAGTATACGGACAACATAGTGTTAATTTCAAGGCAGAAGAGATGTGCTGGCAATTTCCTCCTAATTCCTGATGAGGAATCTCAAACACAGCTAGCATATCATCAGTCAAAACCAAACAGGAAGCAAACTGCCTGAGTCCATTATGAATGTGAATAGAAAAACTCCAGAGAATTTTGACTATGTCAACACTCTTGACTGCTATGCTGTCAGATGACCGAGTATCTGAAGTAGTGCTGAACTCAAAAGTCTGATCTCCTTCATGAAGTCCCATTTCAAAATATCCATCTTCTTTGTCTGCGGTTCCAGAATCACCCAGAGGGCTTCCTTTATTCTCTGTAAAGGAGGGGGGATGTCTCTGAACACTCTGCATTATCAAGGCAGAAAGGTGCTGGATAAAATCTTGGTTTGTGGCAGTGTATGACATACAATTAAAAGGCAAGATGATGGTGTTACAGGGGTCAGGCACCGCACAGTGTTCTTCCTCTGAATGATTCAAACTTCAAAAAAGATAACAAGCCACAGTAAGTACAAACTTGAATTTAAAACCAGCCATAGCTACCTACAATTCACGGTACTGCTTCTCAGAAGTTTGAGGTTTACCCTTATTACTAAAGTTAAGTCAGTGTACTTTTATGAAATGTCTTCATACTGCACACAGCCAGTGATTTTAAAGGTTGGCAGCCTGCAATTCTCTGGGAAGTAAAACCTAAAATGTTTAACTCCTTTTCCATTTCCTAAGCCCAAGAAGCATATCAATGAGTTAAAGCACTTTACAATACAGCTATTGCTGATTTGAAACTACCAACTGTATTCTAGGGTTCAAAAGTTAAAAACACTTGACACCATGAAAATTATTTTGGTTCAAAAAAATCCCAGAGGCAGCATACAATGAAGAGACTGTTTTGCCTTAAAGGCCAGGTTTAAAAATGCAGCACCCACTGTTATTACCCAAAAGCTAATGAGGATTTAAGCCAGAACTTGTATATCTAGAGCTTACCACATTTGATGACCACTTCCATACTTTTTGCATGAATCCAATAGAGAGGCAGGTGCCTAAGGAGAAGAAGAAAACATCAGGAAGCTACCAACTACTTACAGCTGCTGTCAGACTTCAGCGTACAGGAAAAGCAAAGTTAATGTTGGCTCCTGCTTTTTAAAGCCAGTCAACTCACTTCAAAGTCCTGACTGTTGTACCCCTGGGCAGCTGAACAGCTAGCCTTTAAGGATCCCGAAGCACTATGTGTTTACTTTAGGTTGGGCAGTCTATTAGGCAAGAAAAGAAAGAACTCTGCTGCTGACTTGAGAACAGATCCAACCTGTGACCCACAGACATTTTGGCGCACTACAAATTTTTACTGAAGTTGTGTAAAGTGAGGCAAAAGAAAGGAACTCAACAAAGACCAACTATATGCATATGAAGAGAGTTTCCAATACAACAAATTAAATCACAATATAGAAATTATCAAACAGGAAGGAGACAAATTAATGCCGTTACTTATTGACAGGGAGAAGGCTCTTCCACTCTACTAGCAAGAGCATCTCCCTCCAAAAATGGATATTGTAAATAATACAAGATAGAAGTCTTACGCTCAGTATCTATGTGGATATTAAATGATGTGATACTAATACTGGGTAAACATCTCAATGTCATGACATAGTGACAACAATTCTCTGCAACTCTGGTAAACTTAGATTATGTGTTTAATTTACAAGGTAGACCAACCCCTTCACTCAAACTTACAGCTACTTCCTTTTCCTTTATAACAGCTCTGACAATCAAAAAAACTTTATGGTGGATTACTACAATAATGGAAGTTTAATATCAGAAATAAGCTTGTAAAAACACTTAAAAATACCATAAAATAAACAGAGGGATGGCAATTACCTGATTTTTACATCTGGAGTCCGGTATTTCAAAGCATCTCTGGGGAACTGTATGGTCTGTAGGAGTCGAATCACTGGATTGCAAAAAAGTGCTGGCTAGGACTGTTTCTTCACAAATTATTTCTAGAAGAAATACAAACAGCTATTAAAATCACTGAAGTAAAACCAAAATGAATGTCTAGTAGTACGTGCCAAACAAGTGGAATTAAAAAGTATAATCGAGATCTGATCAAAAAAATCATTAAAGCTAAAGGATATCTTCACATAATAGCCAGGACAAAACAAAAGCAGGCAAAATTTTAGTCTAATTACAGAAGTACCTTTAACAGCACTGAAAGTTGCATTAAAGACTGCTAAAGCTTGTTTTTCAGGCTCACAATTTTAATCTCAACATCTGGTATAAGAATTCTTCACATGATTTAGTTTTAACACAACTAGTCAGTTTTGTTAATACTAACTCTTATTTTCACCAAAACATTGCCAGGCTGGCAAAAACACAGCAGAGCACTCTTTGTAAGTTTTTTAGCATTCTCTCAAATTTCTGTAGCTTTCAAGTGAACAAGTATAATATCTGCGTAAAATCTTAACCAGACTCGGAAGTTCTGGTTCCTCAAATGCCATTCAAGACAATTATCTCGCCTTATTCAGAACCTTTTTAAAGGGTTCAAAGCCGAATCATCAGTAAACACTTATGACTGCACAGAAACCAGCGTTCTCAGGGACTTTTGACTTTTTGCCTGTTTGATATTTCATAGCATCACACTGATGCAGCAGAGCAAATTAACTTTCAGCATTACCACTAAGCCAGCCAGGGAGCTCAAGTACATAAATGCACAAATAAACAACAGAATTACAGTGTGGATATGTTTCTGGCTTGAGCTTAAAAACTTCTCCGTGTACCTTTCTGTATTGATGGCAAAGTTTAGTACATTACATCAAACCATCTCATAGTGAGAGGAAACACAAGAGGTATTTATGACTTCAACAAAATACTGTGTTAGCAAGAAGGAAACTCAAATTGACAGGAAAACCAGAACATAACAGCATTATTTTTGTCTGTTTCCTATATAAATATTTAATCTTTTTCCATAAGCCATTTGCCAGTGACATTTAATTTGAATAATATGTTACGGAAACAGATGGTGTCTAGAAAAACTGCAGAGAAAACAATTCATAGAAATAGCATATCAGGAAATTAATTTCATTATTCATGATTTAAGGTCTAACAGTGAAACTAATCACCTAGCTAATTCCATTTTTAAAAATAGATTTCTCAAAATTAGTATTTTGGAAGCAACTTTTGATAGATAAGATATGTAGCAAATAATCAATTTCTATTGTTAAGCCTGAGAAATTGCCTAGGTGAAAAAGGAAAAAATACCTTGTGAAAAAGGATTACAGTAAATAAACCTTGACTCTTATACCAATCTCTCTATAAGGGACAAGATGCCACCCAGACAGATGTGGACAAGAAGTGGGTCCATGTGAACCTCATGAAGTTCAACAAGGGCAGGGTCTTGCACCTGGGTCAGGGCAACCCCTGGTATCAATACAGGCTGAGGGGTGTGGGGGTGAAGGGACTGAGAGCAGCCCTGATGAGAAGTACTTGGGGTACGGGTGGATGAAAAGCTGGACACGAGCCAACAATGTGCACTCACAGCCCAGAAAGCCAACCATATCCTGGGCTGCATCAAAAGAAGCGTGGCAAGGGAAGGGTTTCTGCCCCTCTACTCCACTCTGGTGAGACCCCACCTGGAGCACTGCATCCTGCTCTGGGGCCCTCAGCACAGGGAAGACATGGACCTGTTGGAGTGGGTCCAGAGGAGGGCCACAAAAATGATCAGAGGACTGGAGCACCTCTGCTATGACAGTTGATCAGAGGCCTGGAGCACCTCTGCTATGATAGTAGGTGAGCGAGTTGGGGTTGTTCAGCCTGGAGAAGACAAGGCTCCAGGGAGACCTCACTGTGTCCTCCCAACACTTAAAGGGAGCTTATAAGAAAGATGGGAACAAACTTTTTAACTGGGCCTTTTGCAGAATGGAACAGGTTGTCCAGAGAGGTGGTACATTCCCCATCCCTGGAAATATTCATGTTCAGGCTGGACAGGGCTCTGCATAACCTGGTCTAGTTTAAGATGTTCCTGCTCATTGCAGGGAGGTTGGACTAGATGACCTTTAAAGGTCCCTTCCAACCCAAACCATTCTATAATTCTATAAAACTCTCAAGTACTTCAGAAAGAAAGATTTTTTTTTCCCCTTCCAAGACTCATTTGCTCCAAAACATTTACTGTAATAGAAAAAAGACTAGTGACAAATAACTTTTAAACAGCCACAGTGATTGCTAGCACACATTTTTACAGCTACTCCTGTATAAAAATGCAGGTTGTTATATAGACAAACTGTGTCAAGCTTATAACAAATGCTTAATACTTTAAAGCAAGCATTGACTTAATTTTGGAAAAACCAGCATTTTATCTGCAGATGAAAAGCGAACTAGAAGGCCTACAAAGGCAAATGAAGCACATAAATAGGAACTAAGTCTGTATTTAAATTGTCTGCCCTTTAATCAAAGGCTGTCAGAACAATTTCATTTTTATAGAATGAACTATGAATCCTCTATTGATTTTGCAGAAATCACAGCAATGGACTTTTTACAAAGATCAAGCTTTTCAGGCGTGTTATTCTCCCCTGTCCACCAATTTATTGGGAAGAGTAAAATGGTGTACCCCAGATTATTGAGAATACAAACCCCACTCTTTAAATTGCTTACAAAGTCTTCTGCCACTATTCATATCCTAGTGCACTTAAAGTTTTCAATTAGGCAAAAGCAAAAAAAACCAAAAGAGTATCTTTATCTCTTCTCAGTCACAAATGAATATTCCCCTAAGTCAGTCTTACAGGCTCTACAGCAAAAGATGAAAGATAAGCCATTCTTCTAAGCTCCTGATGCAACAGGCATGCTTATTTGAAACACAGTAAAAATAATTCTCAGGTAAGGTTAGCAGGTGCTGTAGAGCACAATAGATGTGCTGAAATCACAGGCTCAGCCAGAAGACTAATCCCACAACTGCCTTTACTCATCTCCTTTTCCTGTCTTCCTTCTGGTTTGACAGAAATGCAGCTCTTGCAAAAGAGGAAAAATGGAACAGATGCTGCTCGAGCTCACATTTTGCAGACCAAGAACAGGTAGAGAAGTAATTGCAAAACATGTCCATACATGCCATGGTTTTCTGTAAGATATGTATCTAAGCTAGGAAAAGATATATAGTCCTCTGCTGGTGATTTCTGCAGGATGATGCAGTAAAAGTCCTGTACCCACACTCCCACTACAATTAACACTATGGTGAACAACAGGTCAGTTTTGCTGATTCACATACTACTTCCACTTTCTAAGCCAATACCACCAGATCTTACTGCTTTGTCTTGATATGCCCTATATCCATGCACATAATATTCATGTATATCAATGCAGCTTAGAAAAGCAGAACCAAGAGGCTCAGCCCAGCAGCACGATACATACATGATTACCTTGGCTGGAGCTGACAGGACGAGGCAGAGAGGGAGAGGAAGGACGAACAGTAAGAGAAGAACAGTTTGATTTGGAGCTGGCAGCAGTGAGCCTGGAGTCCTCACTGATCTAATAAAGAAAGTATGCAGTGATTAAAGAAAAAACCTAAATACACAGGACATATTAGATGCTGAAACTGCGTCCACACAAGCTTTCTCAATTTCAGTAAAAAAAAAGATAGTGCAAGTGTGGGGTTTTTTTGGGGGGAAGAGGGGGAGGGGAGGGAAGGCATCCTCTGAAGTGGAATTCCACGAAGCATTTATTTACAGAAGTCATTCTGATGACTAATCACTGTATGCACAAAACTAGCAGTGAGTTTCACAAATGACAAGAAAATGAAAACAGCACTTCCACATTGTGGGGATGGAACAGGTTCTGATAAGTCTATTACCAAAACAAGACTAACCAACTACACAGCACAGATACACGAGAGAAGGCGAGGAAGATTCAGATTTCTGATTCTTTCCTGCTTAAAACCCACAAGAGGAAAGTTTGGTAAAGTCATTTCAGTACCCCACAACACAAACAGTGTAGTCACACCTCTGCAATACTTGTATAAGATGTAAAATATGGTTAAGGTCAATTGCATACTCATTGTGTACACCATTAAGTCATTCTATCTTTTCCTCCCAATTCCTCTCTTCCAAGCCAACATAAAAAGGGAGGTCTGATAATTATCGATTACACTGAAAACTAAATAGGAAAAAGAGGCAAATGTTAAAAGTTCATACCACATTAAAGCACAAAGAAAGGGCAACAACTTTAATGCTAAGGAAAGTTTAATGAATTCCACTGAGATCTAATTTGCAGAAGTCTTTGTAAGATTTTTGTATGCAGCACATTATACTCCTCTCACAGCACCAAACTCACCTTTTTCTCAGAGTTGCTCAGCTTGTATTTCACCTCCTTTGCTTTTTGAATAGCTTTTAGCACTTCCACAGTGTCTAGTTCCTTTTCTGTGGTAACAGTGTTATCCAAACAGACCTAAAGAAAAAGTTAAAACATCTAAAAATATTGAAAACAGGGCTGCTCTGCAATTTATTTTTATTAATGTAATAATCAAAAATTATATTAGCTTAATGCAAACTATGTGCATCTTTGTAATCACTATCACATTAGACCTTGCTCTAACATGATATGATTTTACTGCAAACTCAGAAATGCTTGGTAAGATTAACACCCTTCTAGCACAACTGTGTTTCAATATTAACATGCTGTTACCCCATGAAGCCAGGATAAACTTTCATTTAGATCCAGGAACACAGTGGAATAACGTTAATGTGCTTTTATTCTCTACAGACCTTCTCCAACACAGACTAAAAACTCATCAGGTTTTTAGAACATTCACTCTGCTTTCCTCACCAGGCTTTGAAAAAGATTTTTTTCAAATGCCAGCTTCAAAGGAAGAAGTGCACCGTGGCTTACCTCGGAGGCCCTGTCCCCAAACTGAGCAAGTACTTTGGTCCGATAATCAGGGATGATGCTCAACGGATTGCTGGATAAGATCACCTTTTCTAAGCATGGGAGGTTTCCTATATTTTTTACTTCATCAATCTGAAAGATTTTGAATAAAAGGATAAATACAGATTGGCTAAATGAAAATGAGCATACAGATGCAGCATTTCTTGCATAAATTACATACAACAACATGGAAAAATGACTACATCCACTTTTATTTATTTGCAGTTTCACACACTAAAAGAAATTGCTTGTGATATAAAGCACAATTCAATTTGACACTGAAAAATCAACAGTTACCTGCTCTATTTTGTTGTTGCTCAGATCCAAGTTGACTAATGAGTACAGTTTGTTAAGACCACACAGCCTTTCCAGCTGATTTCCTGCTAAATTCAGAGTTTTGATGTTTCCCAGTTTTGTGTGAACACCTTCTAGTGATGTAAGTTTGTTGTAGGATAAGTCCAAGTGAACAAGGTTGTAGAGATGCTACAAGAGCACAGAAAATCCACGTCATAAACCAATTCATTAAAATTAAGCAATATCAAAGACACTGTATTACGGCTTGCTCATTTTTTTTGTACAATGGTGTTTTCATGCTGGACACTGCCTGGCACGAAAAACATGACATGAAATTGCTCATTACGTGTGTTCAAGCTTGTAGAAAGGGAACTTCCTCAACTGCATTTTTACCAACCCACAGATACAGCTGGCAGTGAATGGATTTAGTTAAAAGTAGATGGCTTATGTCAATATTGGCAAAGAAATGAAAATATCCAAAGTAAGAAATGTACCATTAAAAGAGTACTTGATGTTATGAAGGATAAGCTATTTGGGTTTAAACTGTTCTCCATAAGTAGGATGAGCAACAAAATTCTGCATCAATAAAATCTGTGTTCTAGGGTGTCAGGCAGTCTGGAGAAAAATCACCTTGAAAAGCATCACTTACCTGTAAATTTTCTACCAGAGACACTCCATTGTGACTCAAATCCAGGAATTCAATCTTCGGAATTAATTTCTAGTAGAGGAGAAAAAAAATGCATGTATTAAATGCATTTTAGCTTATAAATCAACCCAGGATTCCTTCCCTATCAGCTAACCAAGCAGCAAAGGAAAGGTATGATCCAATGGAGGAGGACTCCTCTCAGCTTTTGGTATAAAAAAGCAGTCCATGTGACCCAGTGCAGCAAAAGAGTTGAATCATGCTCTTGTGAAACCCAGGTTACTCTTGAGGAGCATGGCTAAGTTTCAATTTGAAACCTGGTTTCTTGAAGACAAATAAGCTGCTCCCAGCTTAGCACCATCAACTATAGGTCAAACTCATTACCAGGCTTTTCAGTCTTATCCAACAAGCATGTTATGCAGAAACCTGGATAAAGATGACAGCACTAAAACCTACAATTCAATTATTTGCTTCCATGTTTTGATTATACCAGCCAAGCATTTCAAAAACACACTTTAACCCAGAAAGCCTTTTATTTTTGGAGGACGCAAACCTTGAGTCTGACACTGAGTTTTGGCATCAATGTATTTGCATCTGTTTTATTTTGGCTGTAATCTCATCAATGATTTGCCTTGTAGGTAAGGTCTAGACTCGCATCTAAAGAACTCATGGTCTACATGACTAAAAATCCTGAACAACAAAAGTGTGCTTCAAGTCCATGAGCTCTAGTTGAGCTACAGACATAACTATTTCTTGCTTCACAAGAGTAGTGCAAGTAAAAAAAAATACATTCACATTTGACATGTTCTTGTGATGAATGCTAATTTTTTTTTTTTTAAACTCATTTACAAAATATAATTCTAAGGTACTGACAAAATACTTTGCCAGTATACTTTGTCATGAAGGCCCCCAGCAAGCCACAGTTTTTTAAACATGCAGTAAATTCCAGCTTTGGTAACACACTAAAGTTGAGCCCAAGACTTTTTTTTTTTAAAATAAATTTGTAAGTGGCCTAAGGCCAATGCAAACAATAAAAGCATGTTTCAAAATGTCAGTATTCATGGAAGCGTTGCTTACAGAGCACAGAATGACAAACTTTTCTCCTTTAGCAAAGAAAATATCAAAGTAATAAAAGAAAAAAATCCTAAACATTAACTTGGATAGCTAATCAACATTAAAAAGTACAGTTTATTATCTTTCAGAAAATACATAAAGCAAACGCAAAATCCCTGTTGCGTAATGTGCCACAGAAGATCAGTCATACTTCTTTCACAAATGAAAAAAATATTTCTTACCACTGAATCATCAATTTGAGAGATGCTATTGTGACTCATATCCAAAGTTGTTAAAGTTCTCCAAGTTGGGATAACTGCTGTCACCGGACAACTTGAAGTTGCACCCTCTGGCTCCCACTGATCAAACTCGGAGGCCTCAGGCACTAGGATTTCCTATTTAAGACAAGGACACTAAAATATCATGCTTATGTCTTCAATGAAAGCTAACAGTTCTGAAAATAAAAGTACGGTTTTTAAGCTTTATAAACACCTAGATTAAAGTTGTAGGTCTTAAAATGTGAGCTGAGTGGGTCGGAAGTATTTTGGATCTACAGAGAGGGCATTCCAATACTAGCAGCCAATCCAAATTGGGGAATGTGGTGGAACAATAGAGAGATTGGAAATTATCCTACTGGACATCCCTTGCCAAATCAAAGCCCAGAGAAAAGAATAAGACATACACATTCAGTTCTGGATGAATACCAGAAACATACATTCCAATAAAAGCATCAGAAATATCCCTGTGAAAGGACACATGTAAACAATTCTCCACTTAAAGCTGAGATCCTGAAAAGTTAGCAAATCCTTTCAATTCCATAGTTCTAAAAACCAAACCTGCACCAGGCAGTACAGAAAAGTACCTGGATGTTTCCAAAATGTGCATGTTATTTTTGCATGTGCTTTAAACATTCACCAGAAGAACTCACTCTTACCTTCATTGATGTTGCCGAAAATCGAATGCTCATTGTGGCCAGAGCATGTTTTGATGAAGTCAGCCCTTTGATAAGCTTTCCTCCACAATGGCTGATCTATTTAAAAAAAAATAAAAATGTTACCAAGTCAGAAATGCTAGACCAGGCAAATAAGAGACATGGAAGAGGCAGCTAAAACCTTCAATACCAATTTGGAAAGTAGTTACAGCATTCCCTTAAAATCTGAGATTATCAGGTCAGAAACACCAACACTTGGTAAAGCTAAAGCAAGACATCAGGGACACAACCATAGAAAAGTAAAATTCAAACATTTATTTGAACAAAGCTTCTTCTCCATTGATTTTCTATATGCCTCATGTATTCTTCAAGGTGAAACTACCCAAGCAGTTTAACAGGGCACAGTATTTCACTGTTACACAGTAGAGATGTATCTCAAACTATGGCTCTACCCACACACATTTATTTAGGTATCACATGCTCTTTACTGTGAATAAGAACAAAATGACTAGGAAGTGAGGATACTAATCTAAGCATTTAATATGCTAGTGAGCTAATTACACGGACTAAGTTTAAGATTACAAAGGCTTTTTTCTGTAGCTCAAGTTGGAACAAAGCCAAAGGTCTGCTACAGCCTCTGTCCAGCAACTAAGTCCTCCTCCATAGAGAGTCACACACATTGTACAGCCACTACAACTGGCACATTTGTTGGTGTATCAGAAAAACCACCCTAAACAGAATGAGAGCTCCTGTCACCCTTGAAAAAATTTCCAGGTTTCCACTGTTAGTTTTTTGGAGCACGTTCACTACTAGATGAAAACATCTGTCTGGTGCCAGTGATTCCAAAACTTTTCATGAACATACAATTACAGAAGTCTTCAAGACCAAAATCCATTTTTTTTTCCTCCCCACATTAAGCAAAGCTAAACCTGAAACTATCCATTCTTGTAGGAAAGTGGAAAATTGATACTGTTCTGCAATATCCTCTCTGCTACATGTTACTCTCTCCTACTCTTCAGCCTGCTGTAGTTTCTTTCCCACATTAAAATGACAATAAATCACTGACTTCAGGAATTTACTTCAGTTCTTAACCAACTCAGTCTCTCATATCAATGAGACAACAGCACTCATGTACTAGAAAAGGTACCACACCCACCAAAAGTAGACACACACTACAGAATGCATGATACAACTGGACATTCTCTCTCTGGAAAGATCTGAAGTGCTTAACAACGCATTTTGCAAAACACTCATTGACCAACTTCTGGTAGAAACTGTCATTCACACTGAAAGCAGATCAATGAAAAAAATGTGCAAATTATCAAGCAACAAGCAGTATACCCAGAAGTGTACTTTCACAAGTAAATTTCATGTCAGAACATTTTCACAAATATGCTTTCCAAACAAAGCAACTCACAATAAGAGATCCCACTATAACCCATTTGTTATATCTCCAAGGCACTGGAAAGCCACTCTCATTTCAGTTTTGTGTATACACTGGAAATCACTTCATTTTGAAGACACACAGACAGCATCAAATCAAAGCATACAATCACATATTCTAAGAGCAGACCTGATATTTGCAGAGCCTCTATAAAATTACAAGCACTAACTCAGTCATACCTCTATTTGATGAAGCGATTTGAAAATTGACAGATCAAAAGGCAAGAGATGCTCCTGAATGTTACTGGTTCCAAAAGGTCCGCCTGTTCCAGTGACCTAGCAATCAACATTTAAGAACAGAGTTAGTGCACATACTCCAACTTGTCCGCATTTCAGATAGTCTTACACAGGCAATAGCACAAATACAGTAGCTTGGAAAGACAGCCAAAGTTCTAACCAATTTTTCACATATGGAATGATTCATTAAACTTGCAGATTAACTCTTCAGGAAAAAAAAAAAGCTAGTTGCTCCAGCTAAGTGCACTGAACTTGAACTGCCACCTTGTGCTTGTATTTTGTAGCACATCAGGCATGCAAAAGAGATACCACAGGCAAGATGGACCAAGGCTTCATTCTCATCTGACCAAGCAGAGCTACATTCACTAAAAACAACTTCCTTGAAAAATCTGGATCCTCCAAGATAGAACGGTTTTCAATTCCACAACAGGGGATGAAGTTCAAGGCATTGGCAAGATGGGTTTGAAGAAAACATGAGACATTGGTACACATATAGTAAAAACGAATCTAATATTTCCATGTGGTCATTGGATTCTAGAGTCAGAGCGTGTCAGCAGCATAAAAGACAGGTGGTTTCATTTATGTTTGTTCTGAATATAATTTTGGGAGACATCTTTAAGGTTCTTGTCTGATCTTACCCTTCCAACCCAAACTATTCTACTATTCTATGTGTGTCTTACAAGCTCTGAAGATGCTCACTCACAAGCATTCAGAAGGGCCTGAATTTCTGAAGACTGGCATTTTTCTAAACAATATGCTCTTTTCTACCCAGAGAATCCTCTCTTCAGAGGATTCTATACAAACACAGGATGGCAAAGGCAACTGAAGATCCACAGGAATACCAGCTGAGCTGTGGTTTTGCTTTTGCAGCTTCATAAGTTCTTCAGTGACGCTTCCTATTTATGCATTCCCCTTGGTTTTGCCACACCACTCAAAGCCACTCTTCATGCAATAAGGGGCTAAAAAGTTTTTGAGCTGTAGCAAGCAGCGTTAAAAAAATTATTCAGGAAAAGTCCAATTCACTTATTTGGTAGGAAAAAACCAAGTTGGCTCCAGAAAAAAATTATCTGTTCTGACACCATTTAACATTTATTCTGAAATGGTATTTTAGATAGAAACGCAGAGCCATCTCACCCATGACACTTTTTCAAGTTCTTTTTAAACTTTTAGATAGGTGAGAAAGGGCACAGGATTTATATACACACATGCTTGTATGCATATGTATACATACACTGGCCTACCCATAGTGTTTGCAAAGAATACAGGGTTGAAAAGAATAATATTTATCTATCTCCCTATTCCCACCAGCACCCACTAAGATTCTGTGACTGCATCTCTACAGAGAGCAGTGCTGAAGAGACCACATTGCAGAATCAACACCTTTGATTGAGAACTAGTGAAAGCTGAACAACACCTGTTTAACATTAACTTGTAAGTGCTTGCAGGTGTTTACTATTAGAGAAGTTCTTGTGCAACCAAACTAGACTACAAAAGTATGCTAAGAATCATTTCAGTCTGGTAGAAACAACATCTCCAGTATTTGTACAAGCTCACCTTTAAATACTTAAGCCTGCAAGTGAAGTCTAGAATATGACCTAGATCTGTTTTGGCATCTCCATTAGCACATGTAGGCTTCCCCTGTAGCAACTGTTGAGTGACAGCATATAACTGCAAGGGTCTGATGGTGAAGACTTCTCCAGCCATTAATAGCTGCTCTCCTGAAAAACAGAGTATGGTGGTATCAATCACAATGCTGCAATGGTTACAAAAGAATGAATGGCACTTGGAAGCTCTAATGACAGAGATTAAGTCTTTGTCATTTATACTCTAAGATCACAATAAAGGTACCAAAACAATGTCATTTTTTGCCACTTTAAACTAGAATGACTGAATTAGGATATTTTTTTTAAACACCAAAGTAATCTAGGTATTCAAATATTGTTCCTAGTGCAACTAAAGGCAAATTTCCCTCAATCTTAACAGGATGGGAATCAAAGTTCATTTATATAAGGTAAAAGATACTAAACTTTTTCTGAGATCTCCCTAAATTCTCTAGCAGTTAGGACTTATTCCATTCAGAATAAGCAGTGCCTGCCATCTAAAAAATAGACCTTACATCTTTTGCTGTTCTGCCTAAGTGCAGAATTGTAGCAAATATCTTTTCTTGCATAGTATAAGGACTTTAACCACAATAATACCAATGCAAACTCTCAGAACAGGAAATGCATTATCTGATAATATTTTTACAACGCTATTTAATTACAGCAACAGTAGGAAGCAGCATCCAAAAACCTCTCTGAAAGCACAACAAGAGTTAATATGGACTATAGCAGTCAAAACATGCACATGTGGAATTAGTATCTTTCTCCTCCTCCTTTTAGAGACATCAGTTTGACTCCAGGGACAAGACAGCATCAACCTTCACAGTAAGCAGAGTTCTCAGAAATGCTCTGAGGAGTAAAACTCCCTCTGGCTTCAGTGGGAGCAAGTCCAGGAGTCGAGCTGCACATTACTGGATGGCTACACTATATACAGCAGTCAGACATCAATGATTCTGGCATCAGTGAGACTGCAGGCACTACAAAGTCAGGAAAAGATTTCTTCAGGAGCATCCTTAAAATGTTGCAAAATTTCCAGAGTGGATCCTCTGAAATGGCTTCACTTAAATTTGTGCCAGAACAATCTGAAATGGCATGCTGAAACAAGCATCACCTATCACCTCAGCCAACTGGAATTCTACAGTAGCATCTAGCATGTCCTTCAAAATAAAATTAGCACGGGTTAATCATTTCACATGCCTCCTGCTGTTAATGGACTAGTTAGAGCTATTGCAGTTACTGTAAGTGCATGTCATTGTCATCTGCCAGCCTCAGAAAAGGCCATCCTTTAACTGACTAGAAGGCCTCATTTTTCCTAAATTCTGTAAAAACAATATTAATTTAAACATGTAAAGCAGCCTCCTGCATTTCACACACACTGTATCAAGACTCACTGATATAAAACAGACTTCCTTACAGGTTACACTAAAACATACCAAGACAAAGCTTAACAAAAGCTTCTGATCACTAGTTTCACATCCTATCCTTTAAGAACACAGACTGGCAGGCCCTTTCCAAAACCTCAATTCATCAATTTCTCTATTTTGTTTCCATATGTAGCAGCACTACTGTTACAGTGCCTCCCAAAAGGCAGCTTGAATGAAAGCGCAAGCAGCAAGAAAAATGTGAAGTGGAAGTCTCACAGTCTGATATGGAAGATTTGGGTTTCTCATTGCCTAGAGATTAAATATTGCAGGTGTATCAGTGCATGGACATAGAGGAAACCATTCTCAGTTAAATTCTTGCAAGTTCTTTACCTTTGTGGAAGAGCTCTTCAGCCAATGCAGCAGTAATCCCATTGATCTCCTGCAAAGAATAAACCATTGTAATCAAGTGTTATTTACATACTCATAGTTACAATTTTTCTATGTGTACATTTGCTAAAGTCTCCCTTTTTTGCCATGGTACAGGACTTTTTCAAACAGAAATCAACTGCGATTGTGTCTTATCAATTTCTTCGTAAACTTAAAAATGATTCATAAAATGACCTGAAATTATTTCATTTCATATGATTTCCATTTCCAAGATGGAAAATGCTGAACTACATTTAAATAATCACATTCTGCATATATTAGAAAAGGGCAACAGCAACTAGAGCAACTATTACTAGCCATCATTAGTCTATCTTCAAAGAAAGCTTGGTTCTGAAGAAACTATTACAAGTATAGTGTTCTTCAAATTTTAACATTAAGACTAACCTAATGCATCAAGCACTCAACATTTCCTCAGAATACCACTAATACGCAGAAAACTTTAGATTAACAGGTCTACAAGGAAGGAGAGATACATAGAAAGCAATTAGTCTTCTGGACTTTAACTCTATTATGCTTGCTGCAGTGTAATTCAAAAGCCCCCTTTCCCATCCTCCTGGACCCAGCCAGAAAAAAAAGGGCTGAAAACTCAATACAGGGATTTGTTATTTCTAAATCTGAAGGTGCACAAAAATCTGTACGAGTATTTCCCATCTGGGCACAATTCTTTCCACAAAAAGCAAATGCTCTGTGGAAGTCCAGAAGTAGTTCTAATCATTTCCATCAGTTCTCAACGGCCCACAAAGAAAAAAATACAACTATTTGTGATAGTGAAGCTTTCTCTAGACACACGCATCTTAGTTTAAGGTAGCTGCAAAGGATAAACAGGTATTATGGATCATCAGAAAGTGAGTATTTGATAAGTCTACTTCGCTGACAAATCCCTCATGATTCATAACAGGGGAATAAATGCATAGGACATCTGCAGCAGACAGTTCAGCTCATTTGATGAGGCAAGCATTTTAGAAAAGCACTTTCTTAGTATAACTGAAACCCCACTCACTGGGGATGAACAAAGCCTCCACACCACAGTTTTGAGAACAACAAGCTAGAAGCTGCATAACAAACAAACTTCAACAACTCCGACTCTCATTTGAATAAGCCAATTACATTCATTTGGCATGCACAGATGTAAATGAAAACTATACTCTGTATCCATGTCATCATCTGGGACACAGAGTAGGAATTTTTTCTACATTTTTAATTGAAACAAGATAATGACTTGGACTGTTCAGTGAATAGCAGGCAAAAAAAGCAACTCTATTCCTCTGTCTACAAGAGACCTCTGTCTTAGCTCCAACTACTTATATGCATCAAACCCACAGAAGTCCATTGTTTGCAGCTGTCTCTGAACAGGAGTTTGTGGGTGCTCAATTCTTTTCTTTCAAAAGCTTCTATCTGTAAATTAACAAACCAAATCTTCTAAGATGACAAAGTATACAACAGCGCAACAAAATAAGTAACAATAACATTCTACACTACCCTCATGCAACTGCTTCTCTTTGCTAAACTGTACCTGGGTTCTCTCCGTGACACATAAAGCCTTCAAAGTGGTTGTAATGTATTTATGGTAGATATTTCTCCACCATTTAGTTCTACTAGTTTGGGAAGTAAAATTAAATAACCCCTACTGGAAATACTACAAATAAGAATAGACAAAATATTGCAACCTTCCTGTATGAACTAATGAGGCAATATCATGGATTATAATGGCTCAAGCATGCACATGGGCTGTCTGGTAACAAAGGTATTGTAAAAGACCAAAGTTCTGCTGGAAGGTTATTTTCCAGTAAAATTGTTGTGGTAAATATTTAGCTTCCCTGTTGAATAATTAACTTTTTTTTTCATAAATATTTAAAAGAGTTCCAAGCAAAAACATTTTGGTTTATACCTCAAGCCAGACTCTCCTAAAGCAAAGACACACAGATTAAGCTTAATACACAGGCACAGTATAGAAATAGGGGAGCATTCGTATCCAAATAATGCCAGTTCTTTGGAAAAGTTTAAAAGTATGAACATTACAGCAAGAGGAAAAAAAATAAAATAGTCTAACAGAAAAACAGGAGCAGGAACTAGGAAGAATTTCTGCCTACATAAAAACCTTTGTTGAAGTTACAGCACTGAAACATTAATGAAACAGACATCATTTAAGAGACAGAGTAGCCAGAGAACAGAAAAATTATGCAACTTCCTGATAATCAGGAAGTTTGTTCCATCTGAATAGAACTATCCCCACATTATCACGCCCATTTTCAATACATATAAAATATCTAATTCACTTTAGAGGGCTTAATTTTGACAAACTAGTGCTTCGTACTGAAATCTGCAGGGCAATAGCAACACTATGAAGTAAACCTTCTACTGTTTAAGTCAAACCCTAAAGTTTCACCAGAATAACTATGTTCACATAACATAACTAGAACAGGTTCTTCTTTGTTGCTAAAGCTTAATTAACACACCTATAGACCACTTGTGACTCATTTCTGCAGCCTTCATATGAAACCATGAAGGGCCATCTCAGCAGATCCCACCCCAAAGCAATTACTGCTCCTTCTTTCCACTGAGTTCTCCAGTGCATTTTCCTCTTTATGAAGTTCATTCCCCCCCTTACATGATGCCATACTGAAAAAAAAAGCCTAATTATACACAAGAGATGAACGAACAAATTGCAATCTGAACAGGAAAACAAGTCATTGCTTCTTACTTCAAGCATCCTTTACCGTAATGTTCTGTCTGCTGGCCGGAGCTATTTCTCCAGAGGCCGTTCCATTGGTGTGCTTCTCATGGAGAAGCATCATTTTTCTTCATTTGGGCTACTGGAAACTGTGTCAGTGTGAACCACAGCTCTTCCCATTAACCACTAAGTAGGGGTGTGTGTGGATCAATTATGCAACGTTCCTTCAGAGAGCCAGCACTATTGACTTCAGCCTAACAACCAATTCAGCTTCAGATTTATTCACAGATTCCAACTATTCTGCCAGCATTTATTTTCTCATCTTAGAGTCCCTACCCACACTACTTGCCAGCACAGTATCTACTGCAATAAAAAGTGGTGTCAAAAATCTTAAAAATATGCTTTGTTTATTACTTTGTGCAAAATGCAGGAAAAAAATGAGCAGTTTCAGCTATTTTGTGAAGATTCCATACACTTCTCTCCAAGTCAGACAACAAGGGAAAGCCATTCAGGCCTCCATTTTATATGCTAAAAACATAACTTACATATAAATGAAAGTGTAGGAAGTGTGACAAAACTTTTGGAGCAGTAACAGGGAACTTGGCGAGCAGTGTTTGCAGGTAGACCTCTAATTCCTTCTGTCTTTTCTCCACCAGGCTTTTGGAATTTTTTCCAATAATCTTCTTGGGAGGTAACAGATTTTTATCTATTTTCTTTTCCGAAACAAGCTGAAAGACAAAGACCAGAGTTACTACCCATTTCACCATCTGAACTTGCAAAAAGATGCAACAGAACACATTAAGAGCACGTTGCCTGACCTTGGTCTGCAAATTTAGCTATTGACTTCAAAGTCCTAGGTATTTTCAGAAAGAAAATTTTATCATTAAATGTCAAGAACTTCAGTAACTGTTTTCTGAGACAATTGCTCACAGTACCACAGGGCACAATGTAACTAAGGTGATAAAACAGTAGAAAAATTGGTTTGTTTCTGAGGGAGAAAACAGCCCAGTCTTGAATATAGTGGACTTTCCCTCATTTTCACTTGCTGCTTTTAATCAGCACTGCTTAGTAACTACCCTGTGCTAATGTCTTAAGGACAGTTTTATCACCCACCCCTCCCAAAAAAAAGTCTTTACTCCAATCCAGCTTTTGGTTACCACATCAGCTGATCACAAAAATCTCTCTGCAAAATATCTAACAACTCTAGCCTGAACTCCACTCTGTCCAGGGCTGAAGTTGTCCAGGCCAACGTCCCTCAGTTCAAGAGGGGAATGTAACAGGGGCAAGTAATATTGTTCATACAAAAAGGATTTAGTCTGCAGCTCAGATGGTACTAATTGCTCTTTACTGAAGATAGCATTTATGTCACTACACAAACTATACAATGTTTTGCAAGAGACCAAGGACAGTTTTAATATCCTTACCTTTTCATGCAGGTCATGGAAATCACTGTAACGATGCTTGACGGTCCACTGATGATTGCCAACACTGACTTGAATAATGTATACCTGAAAGGAAGAAATTAAAGTAAGGGAACTGCAAAGCATTTGTCTTAAAAGCTGTGAGATGTGCTGGTTAATGCAGCACTATAAGGCGATTCTACATTCTTGAAGTATCATAGTTAACTAAAAGCTAATCCAAGCTCTAAGGTGACTTTGCTCTAGGCCATCTAATCTCATTCACAATGCTACTCTACACACAAAAACATGCAGATGCTTCTTAATGTAAAGCAATGCCTTTTAATTTTGCAATCCAAATGTTAATAACCAAGATCTCTAAGCTACTTCTTTTTCTGAAGATTTCTGCTAGCTAAATTGGCATTCATAGCTATCCACAATAACTCTGAGACAGTAGCAACCCTTCTTCAATCTACCAAGTTCCACAACAGGCAGAGGAACTTGGCAACCATCCTGCTGTCACTTCACAGTTAAGTAGAAATCTGGAGCTTAACCCTTCAGAAATCTAGACAAATCCTTTGCTTGGCTGGATGTTAACTCTTTTATTACTTTTAGTGTAAAGCACACAAGTCAGCTTCCCCGAGTGTTACAATTGTGACTGAAGATCACTACAATTATCTAAAGCAACTCAGTATTTCTTTACACAAAACTATGTATTTTTAGCCACGCATGTACCATCAACTCAAGATTTTCACTGCAGGTGACTTTCCAGATTGAATAGTACTGTTTCTTCATGAAACTCACACTCTACCTTTGGATATGCCAGAAGCCAGCCATCCCAAAGAAAATTTAAACGTACAAAATAAAACACAAAATAGAAAACAAAACAAGGCTCAGCAAAACCAGTTCAACAGCTATTTGAAAGTAACAAATTAAATTGTATAAACCAACTATATTCCTTGGGGAAAAAGCCCAAACAATTCATAATCAAATCTTGAAAGCATTTAATACAGTTGAGAACTTGCTTACTACCACAGACCATTGACCTGACTCATAGCCACTCTGAGAATGATGCACATCCAGTTGCTAAACCCACTTGAAACAAAAAGCATCAACAGTTTCAGTTTGTTACGTAAAAGGCCAGTTTTCACTTACTGGCAGTACAGACCAGCACACCACCAAACATTAAATAGAATGCCACTTGCATTTTAAAAAATGAACTATACCTCATACCAATTATATTTATGTAAGCATCTGACACTGACTGGCTGACGAAAGCCCAAGTCCTACAGAGAACTGAATCAAGATGTCTGACTAGTGCATGCGGCAAGTGACACGTCAGTGTTCAGCTGAGTACTGACAACAGATGAATGCCTACACAGAATTACAGCCTCAATTAAGGCCCGCGTCTGCTTTCCCATCATGTTGTGTTGGGAAATGACAGATGAGGATTTTTCACTGTGCCTGTGACAAACTAGAACAGGAATAACCTGAGTATTCAAAAGTACCTCATAACCCTGAGGAATGCAAGGATGGACTCAAAAGAAACCAGAAGATCACAATAAGACGACTTGTTCTTTTAAAAAGCTGTGTTAAATTATGGCAGACTAAGCAGTATAGCTAAATGGAATACAGATTGAGTACACAATGCACAAAACCTCAGATTAGACATTGAAAACTCAGTAAACATCACAGCTCCCAGCTGAGAGCTCATGAGACAAGAAAGGAGTGTCCCTCTTCTCTGTATACAATACAGTCAGAGTAAATATATAATAAAGGCTTCATATCCTTTCACTGAAATGGCAAGCACTGACCACTTCCAGAAACATAGCACTGAGCCAAATGCAGAGCCTGGTCAGGAAAATACCTGTTAAAGTAAGTTTTTCATGCGCTGATACAATTCCTAAATTAAGTCTTTACATGAGCAACCCTCATGTAGAATGCAGCCAGTGCTGGCAGTATGTATTCACCCTTCAAACAGCATCAGAACACAGAGTGACAGCAACTGATTTCACATCAATCCACAAGCTGCCATTATCTTGAAGAATAAATACAAACACAAGATGCTTACGTGCTCCGAAGACTTGTTTCAATACAGAAATCAATCATTTTAAAGCAAAAAAAAAAGTTAAATTTCTGAAAAAGTCAGATACATAAGTTGATCTTTAATTCATTTTGAGTGCAACTTGTATATGACTAAGTTAAGATTCTTCAAGGACTGCCTACCTGTCAAGACAACTGCTAGAAGGCATGGAGAGATGATGATATTCTATCATGCTGCATTCTCTCCCAGCCATGAATATACCATGCGAAATCTCCACCCATATTTATGCCATATGCATTTCTTTGAGCTAAAATGCAAAAGTGTTTACATTCACAGGTTTCCCTCCTGCCTGTATCTCTACTAAACTCTCACATATAACAAATTTTATACAGCTTTCTATAAATCAGTTGTTTTGGCCAAGTTCTTTGTAAAGTGTCTCGCATATCTGTAGTGCTATATTTTTCAAGATTTTTCTAACCAGTGACTTCAAACTCTTTGTAGTTAAGTACTCACACCGCCAAACAGCACGCCTTCATTTCCCTAAATATTTAAAGGTGAAATATTTATTAAATTTTTTAAGGTGTATAATTTTTAAACCAGATGTTAAATGAACAGCATTGATTCCAGACTGCCTTTTGTTTACGTCCTGTAGAAAAACCTGCCCATCTCACTTTACATGGAAAACTTGCATTTCTACAGTATCTCTCATTCAACTTCATACTTCAGACCTGTCAAGAAAAAGACAAGCCCTTTACAGAGGACAGGCAGAGCTGCCCACAGGAAGCCTGGGATACAGGTGCGACTGCAGCCAGTAGGTCCCAAATTCCAGCACAGTGATGCAACCACACCCTGCCTCCTCAAGTAGTCAGTTTACGCCCATTCAAGGAAGCCACAGTATATTCCTTAAATATCTAAGCTAGTATTTATATTAAAAACAGCTGCAAAAGACAGGAAAAGCAGGAAGGCAGTTTTGGGCCAAACAAATGCATAGCAGGAAACAAATGAAGCACTGGCAGCCTTGAGGCATTCTCACCATCAGCCAGCCTTCAGTGTCTAGCTGGACCAGCACATGCAAGAGAAATACCTACTAAGACTGCTCATACTTTCATAACCCAACAGAAAAAAACCACCCCAAAACATCAAGTGCAGTATTTTTCCCTGCTGGATTTATCCATACCTTGCCTTCCACCCTAACAACAAGAATCATATTTTTAAAAGTACCTTCAAAATTACACAGAACCATGGACCTCCCCTAATACATTTTACAGGATTTAATCTCTCAACTGTCAAAAGGATGTCATGAAATAAAACTTCTTCTATTAAGAGTATGAGCTCTGAAATACAAAATACAATGGGAAGCACAGATGCCGCCTTCAGTGTCTAGCTGGACCAGCACATGCAAGAGAAATACCTACTAAGACTGCTCATACTTTCATAACCCAACAGAAAAAAACCACCCCAAAACATCAAGTGCAGTATTTTTCCCTGCTGGATTTATCCATACCTTGCCTTCCATCCTAACAACAAGAATCATATTTTTAAAAGTACCTTCAAAATTACACAGAACCATGGACCTCCCCTAATACATTTTACAGGATTTAATCTCTCAACTGTCAAAAGGATGTCATGAAATAAAACTTCTTCTATTAAGAGTATGAGCTCTGAAATACAGAATACAATGGGAAGCACAGATGCCAAAAGAAAAATGTTTCTTTCAAAAAAAAAGATGGAATTAGGACCACTGCCACCTTGACTACTGCATGTTAATGGATAAAGATGTAGCTTGCTACTGGTAAGTTTCCTGTCTCAACTTTATCAGATTTGACCAACATTTACACAATCTAATTTCTCCACTTTCTTCTGCTCTGGTACAAGTCTTTATCACATCCTTAAGTATCCCTAATCTATTTTTGAACACTGAACAAAAATGCAAACTTTTGTAAAACATTCACCTTCTGAATAATTTTGTAAAATTTCTTTTACCATTTAAAGAAACTCCTACATTTCTAATGACTTTGGTCTATCTCATGTAAACCGGCTGCAGGCTTGGACTCCTGCTAACAGTTTTCAGAGGTTTACACACAAGTAAGCTTAATGTCACAATCCTTCAAAAATGCATCAAGAGAATCAAAATAAGGCTGAATACTGGTAAATCTTGCCTTTAAAACACCCTACCTTTAAAGCTCTCAAGAAAAAAATGGCATTAAAACAGCATTGTATTTCCAGAACCATAATCATTAAAAAAAGAAATCTGGCCTTGAAAAAATAAGCCTCCTTGGGTTTAGCTGCAGCAGCTTAAAATGTTATCCCCAACTATCAGCTGATCTGCTGAACGCTACCTGCAGCAGAGATATATGCCTGAACTACAGCTCACCCTAGCACATTAGTGGCATTATCAAGGGTTGGCTGTACCACAATACCAGGGTATTGCTGAAGCCACAAAGTAGCTAATATTTCACCTCCTGTGTCCGTAACCTCCAGTGGAACAAGGAGACAGATAACATTTTGACATTTTCCTCAACTAAATTCACTTGAATTTCTCATTCACTGGTATCGGAAAACACTAATGAAAATTCTCAACACTAACATTTACACTGCTGAGCTTCAGTTCACACCTGAAATGGGAGTTTCCAGCCACCCTGCCACAAGCCCCACCAACAGCCTCTGGGCTGATGGGGGACCGTGAAAGCAGCCTTGCTTGTGGGACAAACCACATCCTAGCACACAGGGCAGCAACATCTCAGCAGCATCATTTCTGTGAATCCACATGACGAAACTAACGTGACAGAAAAAGCTAAAACAATTTTCAAAAATGTCATTTTAAGCTTCCAGCCAACTCCTTCCCTGAATGCTCAGGACATTTCTGTCTGTAAATACAGCTACCCACCACCTGACAGTCATTCCCACATAATGATGTTTCAATGGTTGTCAGCTGGAAAGGAATTAGGCCCTTCATGTACTACAGCTGTGTAAATGCTCTGTCCTATCACAAACTCAGCAACCGCTCTCCTGTTGCTCTGTTTTCTCCAGGTACCTTTTCAGAGGCAGTAGCCCAAAGTATTACTTGTAACTATTACACAACTTTACAAATATTGCCTTTTCTGGACCATTGCTCCCCTTCCCTTCTTTTCATTTAGGTTCCTACAGCAGGAAGAAACCTGACATCATGATGTGCATTCTATATTGGAAAAAAAAAAAAAAGTAACTCAAGTCACACTAAAATAAGGTAGAAGCAGAAAATATTTTTAGTTATATAACCAAAGGGTGGTGTGCTCAAGATGTTTACTGTCTGCAATTATGCCGAGGTTTGTGCTATGATGAGCTTCTTCCTGAAAAACAGACCCATTAACTCTTGGTAGAATGCAACCAGTTAAAAAACAAGTTATACAGCAGCAATTTAATTCCTTCCCCAAACAAAAACACTGCTGGCAACATTTCCTTTAATTTTAAAGTTTTGTAGGGTAAGAGAAAAAACTGTCTATGTCAAAGCATCTGACTTACTCTGAAAATAAAGCTAGCTTTTCAAGAGGGATTTTTATGGTATTTTCACCCGAAGAAAAGATTTCCTACCATATTTAGTCCAGCTTTAAAAGCTATGTTTACTCGATAACATTTTTTGATAATCATATACAGGCACATATATAGGGGCCAGAACGTGACATTGGCAAACTCAGCCTCCGCCAGAACAGCAGCTCTCCCTACCAGGAGCCCCGGGGCCGGTCTCCCCCGGCCGGAGACCCGCCGCCGCGCTCCTGCGGGACCGATTTCCCGCAACACGCGTCCCCTCACGGCGGCAAAAACCGCTCGGAAACCTCTGCCGAATTATTCCCGCCCCGGCTTTACCGTGGGTACAAAACCGGGCCGAGAGCTCCCTCAGAGGAGGCAGCGCAGCGCGCGCCCGGCCTCAGCCCGCTCCCCCCGCTCCCCTCAGGCCGCCTGAGGCAGCGACGACACGGGCCCGCTCCCCCCCCCCCCCCCCCCCTGCCACCGCCACGCCCCCCCCGGCCCCCCCCCCCCCCCCCGCCGTACCGCCGCCCGCACCGGCCCCCAGCCCAGCCATCCCTGGCGCCGCCGCCATCTTGGCTCAGCCCCCCCTCAGGGTGCGGCTCGCCCCGCCCGCCGCCTCTTTATTGGCCGCTGCCAGCGTCAGGGGCGGGGCTTGCTGCTGGAGGCGGGGCTTGGGGCGGGGCGGGGCTACGGCCCGGCGGGGCGGGGCTTGGGGTGGAGGCGCGCGTGCGTGCGGGGCGGGCGGTGGCGTGCGGTGCGGTGCGGGGCCGTGGGCTAATAATGGTGGCAATACCAATGTGAGCTATACCAGGGCTGCACTGCCCGTTCTCTCGGCAGGGGACAGCCAGTGTCGGCACTGGGAGCGCTATGGCGTCAGGAGGAAGGGAAGGGCTCAGGGGTCCAGCAGCGGAGGGGCGAGGTGTCCTCAGGATGGCAACCATCATAGAAGAGGAGAAACTCCTCAGCAAACCTTCTGTTTTATCTGGAATGTGATGTGCATGGTATGAAATAATCATAGAATGGTTAGAGTTGGAAGGGACCTTAAAGATCGTGGAGGTCCAACTCCCCTGCCCTGGGCAGGGACACCTCCCACCAGACCAGGTTGCTCAAAGCCCCATCCAGCCTGGTCTTGAACACCTCCAGGGATGAGGCAGCCACAGCTTCTCTGGGCAACCTGTTCCAGTGTCTCAGCACTCTCACAGGAAGGAATTTCTTTCTAGTATCTAATCAAATCCATCATGGATCTTGACCATCTTGGATGAAGTGCCTGGGTCTTGCTCCTCCTCATCCCCACACCTAGCTAGCTTGAAGACACTGAGACCTTGAAACCCGCATATTTAGCCAGCTATAGAGTAATTACTTTCAGAAATTCGGACACTAGAGTCTTCTAAAAGTGCCTTTTCCCCAGGCATTAGAAGAGAAATTAGTCCTCCTGTGCTGCTCAATCCAACACACCTCAAAACCAGAGCTGGGCTGATGGGCCAGATGGGCATGGACTCAGCCCAGGGCCTCAGGGACGACCCCAGAGTGAACTGGGTGTAGCCTGGAGTGACTTTGCTGACTTTATGAACCTTACTTACCTCAATGCACTGTCCCACTGAGCACAGGGAAGTGTTTCAAATCTGTGCACACTGACGGGATCTTGCCAGGGATTTGTAACAGAAGGGGAGACTCTTAAAGGATGGCAAGAAAATCCTCCTCAGCCTTTTCCGTGTGAACCCTGAGGGGGAACCACAGGAGGTTTGGGTAAAAAAACACCTTCCAGCAAAAGGAAGGTGACCTCTCTGTGTCCTTGCTTATGCTACCTAAGAGAGGATGCAATTAGCTCCAGTGTAGAGTCATTAATAATAGCAGAAGTGCCAAATACCCTGGGTGCACATGTGGGTTTCAAAGTCGTCTGGACGGAAAGTATTTCCTTGGCAGAAGTGAGCTGCAGGGCTGATGGAGTAACTCTACAGGGGGAACAGTGGCATCAGGCAGACACAACCAGACCTAGGCTGGTAAATAGGAAAACACCCCTCTGCAAATGCAGCTGGATAAACCCATTTTGATTGTATTTTCACTGCAGAACACTTTCCCTTGGTCAGGATTTAGCTGAAGCATCCTTCACACTGTGTAAGGAGAAAACACGTACAGTGAAGGCAGCCCAAGAGGGATTTTCTATCCCCAGCGACAGCAGGAGCTGCTCCTGAGCTCAGTGTCTTGATGAGATAATAAGTGGTTTTGGAGAGCAACTTTAATTAAGCTTCCTCTGAATGTCCCGGCTCCTTAATTAAATAACAATTTGCAGCGCTTGCACGTCTGTGGCTTTTGATAGGCACCCTTCTCCTCTGCCTGAAGCAGTCTATGCCTGCGGGCACCGAGGTGGCATGTGGTGTGACAGCCCTGTCCCAGCTCCCGGAGAAGATGCATCATCAGGAGCAATGCAGCTGGGGAAGGGAGCAACCAGGGGTTTGTTCAGCTGAAGCCCTCTGAGGAGGATTTAGGCAACAGCATATTAAAGATCTTCGACGTCGGTGGGTCTGGCCCTGCTCGGGGCTGGCTGCCTTGTGCAGGGAATTGGGACACTGGAGTGTTTCGCTGAGGTTTGGAGCCATGACAGGCTGCCCAAACACCCCTGACCTCAAATAAAGTTGCCATTTAGTTGGGCTTCTGCTTTTTATTTCCTTGTATTTGACCTGAAGGATGCCGCTGCTTGTTTTGCAGTGGGTTGCGGCTGCCTGGAAAGGAAAACCTGAAATGAGATTTTTTTTTTTTTTTTTTGAGAAAAAAGCATATAAACCCTCCTGCTTGTCTTAGTACCTTGGATTGAGTGACAAGTGCAACAGCACATTGGGATGCAGCTGAAGCCTGAGCTAACGCGCCGTGCCGAACCGCAGCGACAGCCGGTGTGCTGCTGAGCTGGCCGTGTGCCGGGATGAAGGGCGCTCCTCCAGCCATGGATAGCTGCGCCCCGTCTCTGCCGTGGGTCTCGTGTGGGGAGGTAAGAGAAGCAGCAGGGGATGGTTATCCCGGGGACACCCCCATACGCACCGCCGCAGCCTCCCTCTGCGCTTTGCAAAGCAGAGCGCTCTGGGTTTCTCTAGAAACCCCCAATTCCCAAGTCTTTTATAAGCAAACTGCTCCGGAGAGCCAGGGGATGCTGGCAGCTTTGGCTCCGAGCAGCAAGCAGGGAGGCAGGAGTTGGCATGATGCCTTCTCCTCCCTCCCCGGGAGGAACATCACCCCTCGCTACCAGATGGATTTCATCCTTCCCCTCTAGGAACGACTGTGTTTTGCAAGTCTCTGTTCATGTCAGGCATCTGCAGAAGTGCAGCTTTCCCGTGTTGGCATCTAGTGGCCCAGATTTCCCCTCTATAAGCAGACAGAGACCCTTCTTCCACATCCCAACCTGGATTTCATCCCACCTCCTCCAGGAGCATGGCCATGACCCTTTGAAGGCAACGTCAGAGCTTCCACTCCTGCTGTGCATCGACCCTAGATATATTCTGACGCATCCTGGGGGCTGTTTTCAGGGGGATGACTCAGAGCCATCACCTCCTGGTACGGAGGGACAGGGCCAGCCGTGATTCCTTGCCCTCTGCTGCGGTGCCTGGCAGTGCCCGGGGCCGGCACCCGCCGCCCCGCTGGCTCCACAGGGAATCCTGAGGGGGGGAAGAAATGTGGGACTGGGGGGGGCATCTCAGGACAGCACCTCATTGGAGTTCTCCATGGGGGTGCCCGAGAGGGTTTGGGTGGTGGTGGGCCTCCCAGCCCACGTCCTCACCAAAGGAAATGCTCCAATTCCCTTTAACAAACTAACTACTGCCCTTTGCAGCTTTTTCTGCCATTTCTATGTTCAAAGCAACCAAAATATTAATGTCTTCCAGTTCTATGTTCAGTTCAGTTCCAGTTCCAGTTCAATGCTTCA
Source organism: Calidris pugnax (assembly GCF_001431845.1). Classification (NCBI taxonomy): domain Eukaryota; kingdom Metazoa; phylum Chordata; class Aves; order Charadriiformes; family Scolopacidae; genus Calidris; species Calidris pugnax. The sequence continues at coordinate 1,249,691 of NW_015091179.1, read as the reverse complement.
AAACTTAATTCCTTAAATGCAAGTTAATCTTTCAGAAGTGCAGAACCTGGGAGGATGTGGTGTGGGACAGGGCACTGTGCTCACCCCAACACCACGCTGGGGTCACTAGTAAATGCCACTTGGGAAGGGACAGCAGGATTTTTGCACGCAACGTGAAGATTATTAAAGGGAGAAGAGATTTTTAGAAGAGATGAAACCTAGCAGCTGCATTTATGGTATTTTGAGTTCTGGTAACTAACACTGGTATGAGCTGGCTGGAGGGGAGACGGTCACCCTGAGACGCCAGAGCCATCCATATCTCCTTTGGACACAAGAGGGAGTCCTGAATCACCAAAAAAGAGGGGTTTGCTTTGGTTGCTGTGGATTAAAATGCTTTTCCCTGCACTGAGGAAAACCTCGTCATCACTCAGAAGCCTTTAGTATGTTTTGCTCTTCACTGTGGTTGGGTGAATCCACGGTAAATCCAGGAGCGTGGATTTTTCCCCGTGTCCAGTGGGGACAGGTCAGCTCGCTGGTTGGGTGAAGCGACTCCTGGTTTCCTAAAGAACTGGGAATTATCCCTGAAATTAAGCACAGCTGACAGCCACCACCCTCCATTTTGCAGCCCCAGCTAAATGCAGAAAACGGAGGCAAAGCTCCACGCTTCTCCACGCTGTGGCATCAGGATCGTGCACTCCCCCTGGCCTTGGTGGCCACACGCACATGGCATCATCTACTCTGAGACCACCAGCACTGGCCACATGTGCCCCAGCAGCATGTCCCCCCATGGGCTTGGGGACAGCCAGTGGAGGGGACAGGAAGGCCCTGGCACCTCCTGTTCCCACTGTTCCAGGGGGGACATTTGCTGCTGGACGAGGGTGTTTTGGGAGGCATGCCTTTCCCTTATTACCCAATTTAATTAGACACAGTATAATCTTTCTAATGGATCTTCCAGGGGGGGAAAACACACACGGGAGGTAGAGGTGACATGGTGGCATGTGTCCAGTCAGGAGAGCCAAATACTGCAATATATCAGCAAAGGTCCTGCCAAGACCTGGCTGAAAGGGCTTGCTCCTTCCCGTATCAAAGTCACGAGGAAACCTCCAGCTGCCCCGAAATGGGGCTGGGGCTGGCTCCGGACGTGCCAGCCTCGGGCTCGGCAGTGTCCCCATCCCAAGGCACGCAGGGGAGGCATTCCTGTGGGGACGGGGATGGGCGTGCGGGGCTGCCGGTGGGCTGGGCACATCCCCTGGGGCGGGCAGCCCCCTATATCAAGCTGGGCTCGCAGGGGCAGCGCCGGCAGAGTGTGACCGTGACGTCCCCCGGCCTCTTGCCCAACCTCTGCAGCCATGGATGACATTTATAAGGCAGCGGTAAGTGCCTCCCTTTGGGGTTTTGGTTTTGGGGGGGAGTGTGCTTAAAGGGTTTACAGGGGTTTTACAGTAGATTCCCCAAAGCTGTGATGGAGGTAATTCAACGGAGAAATGCAAATAAGAAATAATTGTAGGGTGGCAACTTTTAGTCAACATCATCATCCAGGACATGGAGCTTTCCCACTGATGGCTCTGAAGATTTCAGACTCCTCTTGTAAGCATGAAACTCTCAATGGTGCTGCTAAACTATTTACAGTTACTCCCCTGGTTCCCCGCTGTAAGGCAGGGAGATGGCCCATAGGTGAAGTTATAAATCTAAGCAAAATCTTGAAAGCCTAAGAGGTGTCTGCTAGTTTTAGATCAGACACAAAGCAGAGCAGCGTTTCCCATGAAATTAACATTATTTGTATGGGTTAAACCTCACCCTTTTCTTTCTGGTGCTTTATAATTCTGCCATTGCTACGTATTCCCCCTTTCCTCAGCTGAGTATTTTTTCTGGAAGATTTAAAAAAATCCTTGGCTCTTGTAATTTATTTCCAAACATCATCCTCTGCTTTGCCACTCCTGATATCTGCTCTGCAGAAATCCAGAATGTGAGCTATGCTCTTGGGGAACGCGGAGCATCCTAATGGCTATTTTAACTTACACAGCTGCACCCTGCGCTCACCGTGTAAACCCAAACTATTTGGTCTGTAATAAGAACACTACATTATTTTGTAACATAGACAGACAGTGATATGCAGGTGGAATAAGGATGAAAATAGATTCTGGATTGTGTGGATTGCTACGTTATCCCTTCCATAACTGGGGTTAAAATATGAGGTTTGTTTTTTTTTTTAATATATAGTTGATCAGGTTTGATTTTAACCAAGGGCACAAAAATATATCACACAAGTTCTATTCTAATTCCAAGGCTTTTAGAGGGAAGAAAGATAGTGCTTGATACATAACTGAAGAAAAGAATAAAATGCTCACACCTCTCCTGTCCTTTGGCCCTGAACCTCGTTAAATGGAATTGCCCTAGCGACCCCAATAGTGTGAAAAGGTTTAGGGAAGGCTGTACAATATAGAGCTGAGTCCCCCAACAAACCCCTCAGAAAAGGAGAAAAATGTGACCTGTGAAATCAAAGAAAGCCCAGGCCTCTCTAATTAAGCTTTTAAATTAAATATGTTCTCTGCAACTCAAGGCACAGGTCCTCTGCTTTTTGTTTAGGGACCTCATGCCCATAATTAGGGAGAAAGGCTGAGGTGCTTTGGAAGCCGCTGATGCCCACAGGCAAAAAGGTCTGTCCATTTGCTGGGGCAGTGCCCTCACAGCATGGGTGGAGAGCCCCAAAATTAAGTGTTACCCAGCTGCAAGCTCCAGCCTCTCTCCAAATCTCTACCCCAGAAATCCACAGGCAAAGGTGGGGACTCTCTGCCTGGGGACTTCAGCAGTTTTACCATGAAGGAATTTAGCTGAGAAAAAGGAACGGCAGCAATAGAGAACAACCCAAAATTTCCTACCTCAGATACCAAAAACTTACCTCAAACATGGAGCCCTTGACCAGGGAAATGGGCCACGCAGAAGACCTGATGGACTCCCATATGGATTTTGCTGCTGGTTTGAAGGTGGGGTCACGCTGGTAAATGTGGGGCTCGAGTCCCAGGCATCAGCTGCCAGCACCTTCACAAAGCAAAACAAGTCTAAGCCAGGCACTGCCGAGACAAAAAACTTTTTTGTGGATTTATTCCCCAAGATTTTAACCACATGAAAACATTTTGCTGGAAAAAAAATAATCAAGAACTTCAGCTTTCCCTGTCTGACTTCAAATGGAAACATGGGACGAAGAAGAGAGCTATGATAAAAGCAAAATACAGGAGATTTGGCGTTACTGCGTCCACCGCAGTGCTGTGAGCTTAGTGCTTGTCTTCCCACACCGCAGCTGAGGAAACCTGTCCCCAAAATGGTGTGGAAGGAAACAAGGAATAAAGCCTTGAACAGCACCCATGTCCAGAGGGCACTATAAACAGCTCAAGAGATATCTCTGTAATAAAAGTGTCACTCTATAGTCATAATGCATTTAATTTACATACAGCATAGCTCCACTTCTATCATTTCAGTAGTCAAGGAAGCTTCAAAAGTGAGGATTTTTTTTCTATTTGCTGCGTGCTGATGGCATGTATTAGTATTAGAGTTATGCCAAATTCCCAACGTGCAGCCAGGGAACCCAATGGGTTTTCATCTTGCCCACTCATGCCTAGATAAGGGTGTGCAAACACAAAGCTATTTTAGGAACACTTTTAGGCTCTGTTAAGCGGCACTAAGAACAGTGCAGGGGACAAGTGTCCAGATAAAGGGCTGCAAGGATAAATACCAAAGCCTGGGAACAATTGGGGAGCTCATCTTTATCTCCAGCACCTCTCTTGCCCAGGCTTATAAATAGCGAATGCACCAAGAGGGTCAGGTTACCCGAGTGGCAGGAGGGTGCCCGAGGGAGCGTTGGCTGCCCTCGCTCTCTCCAGACAATGGCCACAAAGGGCTGGCAGCTGCAGTGCCAGGTTCACAGTGGGCTTGGGTTTCCTCCTGCCGTGGCAATCCTGCCCCCATCCTTAGCACTTTCTGACTTGAAAATCTTCACCTTCTGGTGCGTGGGGAGCGGGATAAGGCTCTCTGCCCGCTTCCCACAGGCTCTCTCCTGCTAAGAAAAAGCACTTTCCTTGCCTCTCGCTGCAAGAGCAAAGGATTTCCAGTTGGCTTTTGCAAAACGTCTTCCCTTTGGGGCAAAATCATCAGCCTTCCCTCAAACACAGGGTGCCACAATCCTGGGTTGAAGAGTTTGGCCCTGACCAAAACACAGTGAGGATGGACAATTGGGGATGGCTCATACAGGGTATGGAGATGGCAGTAAGGAGACATTAGTAGGGTCAGGCACTCTCTGCCCAGGGCAGAGGCAGCCCGGGCAGTGCTCAGGTCTGCCTGACACTGGAAAGGCTGTAAACCAGCCTGGGAGGGAAAAAAAAAATCAGCGTTTTAATCTCTGCTACTAAAGGGATGGTTGGACACAGTGGATTCTTGCTCTCCTCATTGATTATTCTCATTAGTTCATGCTAACTAGTAATCTCCCACTGGTTGTCTGCAGGGAGTGAACTAAGGTAGGGTTTGGGAACAATCTGCCAGCCCATTTTGGCCAACACCTAATGGCTCCACAGGCCATTTCTTCAGGGAAAAACCCAAAACAGGCTAAAGGGAATAGCATTTCCCTTCTGAGGTGGGAACCTTTGTAACAAACAATGACTTGGATGGAAGCAGAACAGCCCTTAATGCTCTGGATAGTGCAGAGAGCTTCCTGACTCTAGGGCTGAAAAACAAATACCAGGGTTGGTCTTTTCTGCCTCTCCCTCCCCAGGGACCTCCCCAGCATGTCCCACCTCTGACCTGGCCTCAGCCTCCACACAAGCAGCCCTCAGCGGCACAGATGTCCCGTTGTGAGGCCTCCTGGCAACAAGAAATTATCTCCAAAAGGTTGACAGAGATGAATGCTTTTCCCAGTGGGTCTTCCTTGCTTGTGCAAAGGCTAATTCTGATAGATGCTGCCACTCTGGAGAAATTATGATCACTTCAAAGGAGTTGGGAATAATTTTTTTTTTTTTTAAGGGGAAGAATCTCTTAGACTACAAAAAGTCGTGGTGTCAAAACCTCACTGGTCGTTTATCCTGTAGTCCATGAGAGTGACTGTTGTAAGGCTTGGCTGACCTTTGCAAAGGCTGTTACACAAATAACGTTACCTTTTAACCATTAGTGATGCTGAGGAAGAGAAATTACTTCATCTCTGTGTTTTCCTTACAGGTAGAGCAGCTGACAGAAGAGCAAAAAAATGGTAGGTGCATCTTTTAACCTGACGTTGCAGGCTAAAGACGAACTCCCCAGCTGGCAGCTCAGCCTGCCTCAGAAATTACACCCCAGGAAATGCCAGACTGGCCTGGGATGAGCCCCCTGCCCTGGGGCTGCCCACTGGCAGGGTTGAGGCATGGGGCAAGACCCCCGACATCTCCTCTTCCCTCTCTCCCCAGAGTTCAAAGCTGCCTTCGACATCTTCGTGCTGGGGGCGGAGGATGGCTGCATCAGCACCAAGGAGCTGGGGAAGGTGATGCGGATGCTGGGGCAGAACCCCACCCCTGAAGAGCTGCAGGAGATGATAGACGAGGTGGATGAGGATGGTGAGAGATTTGGGTTTCTTCCACTCTCCCAAGCACCACAGGCATGGGGGAGATGGGGCAGGTCGGGAGTGCTCAGTGTATGCACAGTGCTGGCAGGATCCGTGCTGGGGACAGCCGCAGCCTGCAAGGAGTGACCTGCAGCGCTGCGATTTTGAAGCGTGGTTACTTTATAAAATTTCCAGGCAAAAAGAACTATCAAAATTATTACTCTTATAACAATCAGACTGCTTGAACTCATTGTGGGGTTTACTGTAAAACTGCACATTTCAGAAGTGCCACAAATGCAGGATTCTGTCATTGGGAACATCTTTCACTTACTCTTATAACAATCAGACTGCTTGAACTGTGAAATTCCACAGATCCATTTAAAAAAAACAAAATACAGGCTAAATGCGGCAACTGCCATTTCAGAAGTGCCACAAATACAGGATTCTGTCATTGGGAACATCTTTCATTGCTCAAGTGTATACACATACACAAATAACTGCCAGTATTGGTTAAATTAATGTACTGGTGGTCACATAGCAAAATCCACTGTGTGCAAGTTGGGCAGAAATACCGTACTAAGTAAACAGAAAAAAAGCCAAACAACCCATTAAAAATCAGGCAAAAAAAGAAGATAAACGTGTCACTGTACTGCTGGTGCAAAACCACACTGCATGAATATCTGCCTTCCGGATGAGATGGACAGGTATCCATATTCCATAGCAGGAATTTCCATTCATCGGTGCTTCCAGCAGGACTTTTGGTTCATTTTGCTTTGGCAAAATCACTGCAAAAGGTGAAAATGCAGTGATGAAGTCAGTCCATGGCCTCAGTCACTTACGGCAGCATCCTGAAAGCTGCCTCTTGCTGCAGGGCTGCTCTCTGGAGTTTTGCTCCTTGGTTACTAAAGGGAAGTGTGATGTCTCCATGTTGCTGTTCACCCATGGTAGCGTCTTGCTGCAGGGCTGCTCTCTGGAGTTTTGTGCCTTGGTTACTAATGTGATGTCTCCATGTTGCTGTTCACCCACGGTAGCACTGTCTGATGGTGTGTACTCTGCCTGCAGGTAGCGGCACTGTAGACTTTGATGAGTTCCTTGTTATGATGGTCCGGTGTATGAAAGACGACAGCAAAGGAAAAACCGAAGAGGAACTCTCAGATCTCTTCAGGATGTTTGACAAGTAAGGGCAGTGACTGCAGCACAGTGGGGTGGTGGGAGCAGTGCAGCCGCCCCAGTTCCCCTTCCCCAGCATGTTGGTCCACTTCTGAGATCTTCCATCCTTGCGCAGAAATGCTGATGGCTACATCGACCTCGAGGAGCTGAAGATCATGCTGCAGGCAACGGGAGAGACCATCACAGAGGACGACATAGAAGAACTGATGAGAGATGGAGATAAAAACAATGATGGCAGGATTGACTATGACGGTAGGAGTCTTTCTTGTACACAGTTTGGTTGTGCGTCGCTGGGCAGCTCCTGTGGTCTTGGTTGCCTTCAGGGATGGTTGTGAGCTCATGCAGGCAGTGCTGGGCAATATGCCTGATCACAGCTGGTGTTTGCACAGGGATGAGGGGTTTCTTATGCTTGTGAAATGGTAGCAAGGGCCTGGGGCTGCTGAACTCTCTGCACGCTGACTTTCTGCAGCAATGCTACCAAAATGACCCCCAGACCGTTTCCAAGCTGAGCTGGTGGCCATGTTCCTTCCTGGGCACTCACCTCCAGTGTTTTGGAGGCGACTGAGAGTGACGCTGGGCTCTGGTGACATTTCCAGTGGGAGTCACAAGGAGTCCTCGCCACAGCCAGAGGAGCAGTAGCCATCCCCTCTCAGCCTTTTGCACATTGGGGTGCGGGGGTGGAAAAGGAGACGGGGCTGGGGCAAGCTGCCAAGACCACACTTGGCAGCTGCGAGGGCAGTTCGGTCCCACCTCACACCCCTTATCTCTTATGTCTTCCCCTTGGCAGAGTTCCTGGAGTTTATGAAGGGTGTTGAATAAATCTGAAGCCAGATGACAGCCCGAATCTCCTAAACCCCTCCAGCTCCGCATCTCGTCTCCTTGGCTAAGTCCCCTGGCTACCGGCATGAAGACTGAGCGCTGAGAAGGGTGGCCGCTGGGAAAATAAAACACGTTAATACCAAGTGCCTCAGATGGTCGTTCCTTGGAGGTTTAGTGAGAGCTTCACCCCGGTCACGTATTCGTGACTAATGGGTCTGCTCCTCAGGGCCGTGCCAAGTGCCTGCGAGCCGTGTCTGGGAAGGTGACACCACAGTTGGCGGTTTAAGTCTCCAAGGAGATATTTTGCTGCCAGCCCAGTGACAAAGTCCAGCCAAAGGGGCTCTGGATGCTCGGTGGGGAGCTGCCACGTTGCATCTCCTGACCTCTGCCATGGTGAGCGGGCTCAGGAGCCAACACTGGTGCCTGCTGGCTTAACTGGAGCATCAGCAGCATTTTAGTGATGAAATATGAATTAACAACCACTTATGCCACCACTGAAATCCCTGGGTGAGGGACAGTCCCTTTCCTTCCCTGGCTGTCCTGAAGGGTCACCCCTTCCTCCTCCCCACCATCCTGACGGCCACCCTGTGGCACATGCAGAGAGATGACCTGTATTTTCTTTGGAAATACAAATAAAAGCCATTGCTAAGCTGGACTGGGTTCCTCCTTCCCACCTCACCCAGCCTGGCAGGAAGCAGACAATGGCAGCCCCTCAGTCCTCCAGCAGCCCTGGGTGGGAGCCTCACCGTAAGAACTGAAACGCCCAATTTTCCCTCAGAAATCATGTTCATTTGGGCCCTGAGCAAGGCACAACCCTGCTTTGGGTCTCGTCCCCCCGGTGTGGGGCGACAGCAGGGCCGAGGGAGAGCCGTGCTGTCGCTGAGGGCCCTGGGTGCCATCTTCTCCCGCCCCAAGGAAGTGCAGCATTCCTGCGGCATTAGCAGCTCCCCTGCACATAGCTGCCTCCTCCCATCGAATTACAGCCCCAGCACAGCTCAGACATTGCAGTCGTGTTGCTAAAATCAAACGTTTACCCAAGCAAAATAAACATTGGCAGGGCAAGGCACAAGATTGTGTCAGTGCAAACCCCGGCGATGCTGCCCTCCACCCTGGGTGAGGGTGACACCATGGCAGTACCCCCATGCCCACTGCACCATCCTTCTGCCTTCCCTCCCCAAACCAGTTTATTTTTTTGCCCCCCTGGAAATAACACCCCAAGCATCTGTATTTGGTGTGTCAGATGCTCTCATTTGTAGCAATAATGAAATGTTGTAATTCAGATCAAATAGGCTTGAGGTGAAATGAGGCCTGAGAGGAGTTGTCAGGTGTTTGGAAGGACATGGCTGTGTCTTTCCTGTCTTTCCTCTGGACAATGAGCCCCAAATGTTTTGCCCAAGCAGGGCTTGTAACATCAGAGAAACTGAGGAAATGAACTCCTGTCAGCTAGAACAGCTGGTTTTCCTTACAACCCAGGATATTTTGGAAACACTCCTAATGCAAACATCTAGATGCCCCGCTCAAAGGGGTCTCCCCCGAGGGTCCCACACCCTCAATGCCATAGTTCCTGCTGATTCAGCAGAACTGCAGGTGCACCAGAAGTGAACAGACACAGGAATGTGTTGGGTCAAACAGCCCTGTGACAGGACATGCTCCTGTGTGTTACTGCCTCCTGTCTCCAATGAATCCGTAGCCTAGAGATCAAAAAAGAATAATTTTCCACCTCCCCAGTGTAGCAGCAGAAGTCATTTCCCACTGAGACCTGCTTCTGAGGACCTGTTTTATTCCAGGCCTGGACACCTCCACAGGGGTGCAAATACCTGGGCTTCTGCCACAAGCCACAATGATGCCAGCTGTCCCCACATCCATCCTGCAGGCAACCAACACTCTCACATCACACCTCCACACACATCACCAACAGCCCAGTTATGGGCTGACCAGATCCTGGCACCAAATGAGGACACCTCCAAGGTATTCACTCACTGATAGGCTTTGGATCCCTAAAGAGTGAACAAGAGGGAAAAAAATAAGGAAGTTTCCCAGCTTAATCCCCTCCCTTCAGCCAACTTGGTGGGTGGGGGAGGCCTGGGCTCTTGCTGTGACCCCAAGGAAAATGATGGCTGCAAAGAGCCACCTGGCTATGTCTCAGCTCTACCCCCTTGGTTCAATGGCAGAGGCAGCAGTGAGTCACGGCCTCACTGTCTACACACTTTTCCAAGAGCAAAATCGGGAACGTGGTGGCTGGAGAGGGAGCACCAGGGTCTTGCAGCAGCCAAAACTTGCTCCTAGAAGAGCTTCCCCAGAGACACTGGAGACTATTTGGCCTTTTTTAGTCTTTAGACCAGAGGTGCCAGCAGGTCAGCCTGTTCCGCATGAGAAATTGCTGCAAGATCAATTTGTTTTAACACACACGCCCCCAGAAGTAAGACAGCAAATGGGGCAGGGTGGGGTGCTGCGGGTGGATTTCACTGTTGGCAAACACAGGAACAGCTGCATTTGGAATGGAACACACCACACCACGGGCTGGCGAGCGGGCCAGACGGCTGAAAAACCAGTAACCAGCACAGGATCAGCCTGGTTGAAGCCTCCACAGAGGGGACGTACCTGGAGATGTGCTCATGATGAATGAAAACCACCTGAGGACTCCACATATCGATGGAACTCCAAACAAATTCAGTTTTCCCTGCATGTCGAGTGAAGCTTTGGTGCCAGAAGCCCTTAAGAAATGTGACAGAGGTCCGCGAGCACTACTTGAAATATATCTGAAAAAATAACAATAATTTTTAAAAAGTCACTGAAATATCCATCCATTTTTTCAATCATGCAAAAAGCCACTTCCACTTAAGAGTCCCCAGATCTGTGAGCTCTTAAACTCTCAGCTAAGATGGAGCTGTGCTGGCAGGTGACAGCAGCCCATGCCTCTGGACACAGCCACAGTTCCCAAACCACTTGCTTTCACTGGCAGTAGATTTAGCTCCTGCCCTGGATTGCAGCTTTTCCAGCCTATTCAAGGCCTCTCCTCAGCAAAATGCTGCTGTGTGCACTCACTGACTACAGGAAAAGCTGAGGACATTTGGTTCTCATCTCCCTAAGAACACCTCTGCAGCTCACCTACAGTCACACACCTGCCACCAGGGCAGCAGCAGTAAAACGTGAGCTAAGATATATCAAAGAAAGTATTTCACCAAATGCTCCAAAGCCCCTGTTGCACAGAAACACCTGCAACAGCCTTGAAACTTGGGCAAAGCAGCACTCACAGTCTCTTCACTGCTTTTTGCTTCACCACACCACTGGAAGGTGATAAAGGCGGAGAGAGCAACGCGTGCCCAGCCCAGCTTTTCTTTTTCACCATGAACATACGTCCCCAGTACACACTCTGCCTCATCCGAGTGTCTCCCAGTGCTGGGATTTCTCCTCCCAGTTCCATGCTCTTGGCTTCCAGTGCGATTGCTCACCTTTGCCAAATGAGCTGATGCAGTATTCAGTTACGTGCCCTTTGCTCTCTCTTCTTTTTTTTTTTAATCAAAGGGAAAAAAGGAGCCAAACTGGAACTCGATACCGAGACCTCTTAATTGCAAAGAGGAGAAGTCATTTGCAGTGGGTATGACATACAGCAGCAGCAAGCATGAAATGTATAACCCAACGTACAGCAGTAGCTGAGCGGAGCCACTCTCAAGCTCACTGGCTTCCTGCAGGATACCAAAGCCTTAATCCTAAGAGTTTTTGAAGTTTTTAAATGTCAAAGATGACAGAGCGCTGCATAATGGGAATAGTTTCAAGGGGGCCACAGCTGCCAGTTCTGTCTCCTGGGCTCTGTATACGTAATCCTCCCAAAAAGGATCTTCAACCTCACTTGACCAACAGAAATCAAAACCCAGAACTTAGATTATTTCACAAGGAAAACCAAAGAGGATGAAAACCCACCAGGAGGCCACGTCAGCACAGATTCCCCTCCACAGCTTCTCCTTTGGGGCTGGGGCAACCTCTACCACAAGGAGGGAAGTTGTGAACAGAGCTCTCACGGGGTTAGAAAACTCAAAAAGGTGATCAACCGCTGTCCAGGCAGCGTCCTGCAGGTCCACCGTGTGTGCAGGGAGCAGACAGCAACAAACCTGACACCGAGCTGCTGTGGAAGCTCACAAAATTCCTGACTCTTGCTACACAATGACGCCTGGATTAAGGTTACGTTCCACCGCGCTGCATTTTGTCACGCAGCCGCTATTTTGGTCGGAAAGTCAGCAAGCCCTTATTTGGGAAGCTGTCCCACTGAAGGGCAGCATGAAGGGCAGCGAGATATAGCGGCTGCTTCTGAAGGCAGGGCCTGAGGGAGCTGCCTGGAACCCCAGGAAGCCCAAATCTTCCTCCCTGCTTCTCGTGAACGTGCCAACATCCTCTTCTCAGCCTGACCCTGGCCTCTCTCTCTTCCCTCAAACCCCATCCTGTGGGTGAGCTACTCTCACAAGACAAGCACCCTGGGGAAGACACCAAAAGGGTTTAGAGATGAAATCCCCCTTAGATAGAAAAGCCTTGGTGTTAGAATATTTCAAATGCAGAACTCACACCAGCTTGGAGCTCTGCAGACACGCAGGTGAAGGTGCAGCAATACAAAGTCCTCTGATACCCACAGGCACTTGGGTACCACTGAGGCCAGTGGGATCTGCCTCTGGGTGACCGATCACACACAAAAAAACCTCCCCAGTGAAGACTACCACCAGGAACCTCTGGCTTGGTGATCTCCTGCCTTTCCCGAGGGCAGCAGGGACCAGACAACCTTTTTGTCTTGACTATTTAGCAGGCTCTACCTGGTGGTACAAACCTTGTGACTGTACATTCTCCATCCCAGCACCCCTCCTGACCAGCTGCTCCTGCACAGCAGTTAAGTTCTTTTGGCTGACAATCATCGATCTCCTCAACAGTCCAAGAGATGCACAAAGCAGTTGTGGGGTTGCAGACTTCCCTCTGACTTTAAAAGCCCCCAACTCCTAAGTTTAAAGTTAGTAAATACCTCTATATTGCTCGGTTTAGGGCTGGGTGGTATTTTCAATCAGTTAAAAACAATTAAAAAGTGGTATTTGGGAAGAGACTTGTGAATTCAAGCCATAAAGAATTCAAACTGTTTACATTGTTTTGAAATAACATCGCATTTTGGCAACTGGCTTAACTATTTTAAAAAAATAGTGAACTACATTAATCGGATGTTTCAGTTGAACGATTTTCCTTTGTTTAATCCCGTAGCTGTTTTGCTGCTACACCACAAAGTGAGAAATACCTGCAAACTTGCAGCCCTAGTGTCTGTGTGTGGATTTACACCCCCAGGTGGACAAGCGTTGGAATTGCAGCGTCAGGAACAGTCATTTCATTTTAACAAGTAGCTCATATCAGTTATAAAAATGCACCTCTGGAACCAGCTTTGCTGGCTACTGGGATCTGGAGGGAGAAGTCCTTTCCTCATCTACAGAAAGACAGCAGTGACAACACCCTGTCACAACACCTCTTGGGCTTTTGAATGTTACTCCCCTGATCTCACCAGCCAGTACATTTCATCAGTAGGTATTTTTTGTTACCAGAATGAAAGATCTCCACCAAAACGCAGTAACTATGAAAAATATGGCTATTTTATATAGTCCTATAACTTTACATGTTCCCATGATAGTTCCATGAACATGCCAGCACTTTAAAGTATTGCAGAATACAACACACACCATTTCTAACACCTATTACTACAATCTCTAACACTAGAACTAGCACTCCGTACCTTCCCATTTTTCAGGATTTCCACAGCTGTAACTACCTCACCTGGAGAGCAAAGCAACAGACAAGTAACAGCACTAGGAACTATCACAAAAACTGTGGAATATGAGAACTCTGAATGTGTGTGCTACTATCAAAAATAATTTTACCTGTATTGAATACTGTCACCTCAGAGTCCAGGCAACACTGGCTTCACTTTATACGAATAGACACAAGTCGTTTCTCGTTTAAATTTTAGAGCCTTACTTAATCACCATTTCACAACTTGACAAAAGACTTTGAACTGCTAGATGTTCATGACCTGTACCAACAACCACTGTAGAACCGCACTGAGGATGGAGCAGCTGTTTTATTTTGTGTGTGTAGGCTGATGATATCACCACAACCCCTCTCCACAGCTCCAGCTGGCATGTAGAATACAACTCAAGACTTTTGGAGAGAGCTCCTCAAAATTCAGGAGGTAAAGACTTTGTTACGACCAATTTTATTTTTACAAAAATGCTGTAATACACATGCCAATGGGGAAACTGGTTCTTTTGCTCCCAAACTACATCAGTCCTTTTTCTGCTGAGCAGCCTGCTTCGCGTTGTTGGCCTGCATCTTTTTCAGCCCCTTTTTGTTGTGTTTCTTTGCAAACCTCATGTTTCTCAGAAACTTGGGATCAACCTATAAAAATAAGAAAAAAATTAAGCCACATTGTAGAAGGGACATATGCTAAAACATGTATTTCTCCAGCTTGTTCCAATTATTCCCAAATGCTGGCTGGGATTAACTCAGAACTTTTATTCTGATTTATTAAAACAAAAAAAATATTTTAGCCATCTGTAATCATCCCTTAAGTAGCCATTTTCCTTAATTTCCATAAACAAACCAACCAACTCACCCAAAACCCCCACGATAAACATACAGAAAGAATAGGGTAAGTTAAGGAAAGCTGTAAACAAGATAAATTTAATTTCCATGTCACAATACACTCTGGATCTGAAGAGCCACAAACCAACATTGGCAAATGAGCACATAAACATGGAATCCTTGGGCAAAGACCAATAGCATTTCCTCGGGCCTTTCCTTTTTACATTGAAGGAAAAAAAGTGACAGGATGGAGAAGAGTCACTCCCCAGTTTTTGTCAGCCAATGGCTGGCTAACACATCCTGTCACGACTAGGACCAACTCGCAGAACTATCAGCTACTGTCCCGCTGAGAAACATTTACTGTTTTACTGTAAACAGCATTGTAGGTAGCACATATGAATATCGGGGTTTTGTCACCTTAATTCACGAACACTCGGTACAAGGAGACGGACTCAGAGACAGCTGGACTATCTGTGGGAGGGGGCAGGTGAGCTATGCAGGTGACAAACTTTTATGCTGCGTACAAAAAGCCGATAATCACATCCCTCCCCAAAGCCAAAATGTCATGTTTTCACTTTGAAGCATGGAGAAAGATCCCTTTATATCACTTGTCTAACCTTCAAAAAAGCAAAAGGTTGTGACTTTCCTATCAACTGTCCAGAAATGCAAATTCCTCTCATCTTCTGAGTCAAATTCTCTGGATTAGTAGAGATGGTACGATAATATTAAAGGGTACAGAGAAGTAGGAGACACAGTAGGACTCAAAAGAGAGCAGAGCTACCCAACTGACGTGTTATTTTCACTGGAAGCAGCAGTTAGCAGGACAGAAACAAAATCAGCTAATAATCAGCTGAAAAGAAGTTTTATAGACATACATCCAGGTTAGAAATATCACAGCTGCATGCAAGGTAAGCCAAAGATCAAACAAGACGTGTTATTTTCACTGGAAGCAGCAGTTAACAGGACAGAAACAAAATCAACTAATAATCAGCTGAAAAGCGGTTTTATAGACATACATCCAGGTTAGAAATATCACAGCCGCATGTAAGGTAAGCCAAAGGTAAAACAGAAACCCACAGTGGCTCTGACCATCTGAAACATAAGTCCCTACCTGCAAAAAACGTCTGTTAAAATAATACAAATACAGGATTTTTTTGGTAGTTAAGCCTCAATAGCTTAAGAGCCTGGAAATACCAATAGAAATACTCACCCCTTTGAGTGACTCATATCTATGGGAGAGAAGTAGGAGACACAGTAGGACTCAAAAGAGAGCAGAGCTACCCAACTGACGTGTTATTTTCACTGGAAGCAGCAGTTAACAGGACAGAAACAAAATCAACTAATAATCAGCTGAAAAGCGGTTTTATAGACATACATCCAGGTTAGAAATATCACAGCCGCATGTAAGGTAAGCCAAAGGTAAAACAGAAACCCACAGTGGCTCTGACCATCTGAAACAAGTCCCTGCCTGCAAAAAATGTCTGTTAAAATAATATAAATACAGGATTTTTTTGGTGGTTAAGCCTCTATAGCTGAAGAGCCTGGAAATACCAATAGAAATACTCACCCCTTTGAGAGACTCGTATCTATGGGACCTGGGTTTCTTGATGCCATTTCTGTGCCACTTACGGGCTACGTGGAAGACCAAAAAACAATTTAAATTACCACTTCTGCCATTATTAAATAACTGCATTAGCTTTCCTGTAAGCAGCCCAGCTGACCCTACCAAAATGACCTTTCCTGTCCAAACTAAACAGAAATTAAGAAAGCATCACTGTTCTCACGCCGCTGCACGCTGTGCTCTCAGCACTGCCCGAGTTTCTCATCCAAGGATTTCAGGCTCCACATTAACTAATAATATATCAATGGCCACACCACTAGTACGATAAAAAAAACCCACAGTGGCTCTGACCATCTGAAACAAGTCCCTGCCTGCAAAAAATGTCTGTTAAAATAATATAAATACAGGATTTTTTTGGTGGTTAAGCCTCTATAGCTGAAGAGCCTGGAAATACCAATAGAAATACTCACCCCTTTGAGAGACTCGTATCTATGGGACCTGGGTTTCTTGATGCCATTTCTGTGCCACTTACGGGCTACGTGGAAGACCAAAAAACAATTTAAATTACCACTTCTGCCATTATTAAATAACTGCATTAGCTTTCCTGTAAGCAGCCCAGCTGACCCTACCAAAATGACCTTTCCTGTCCAAACTAAACAGAAATTAAGAAAGCATCACTGTTCTCACGCCGCTGCACGCTGTGCTCTCAGCACTGCCCGAGTTTCTAATCCAAGGATTTCAGGCTCCTCATTAACTAATAATATATCAATGGCCACAGCACTAGCATGATAAAAGGCCTCAGTCACCAAAAAATTCAAGTGTGTGAGTTTAGCTTTACAGGGCACCGTTGTTCACTGTGCAGCACCAACCCATAACTCTGCCAATGTACAGCATTGATGAAAAAAACCCCAAACATGAACTATTTTACCACTCTGCTCTGCTCATTTTTAGAAGGCAAAGCAACCCAGGCTGAATGCCATTCAGTAATTAATGCCTCTACTTCAAACGTACAAATTCATTGAATGGTTTAGGTCGGAAGGAACCTTTAAAGAAGATCTAGCTCCAAGCAGTGTTTTTTCTCTGGTTATATATTATTTTTATATTGGGTCCAAACAAGCCCTGACTTTTGCAGGGCTCTTTTCCCTAACCACCCCATGCCACCTCTGCGTACTGCCACCTCCTCCCCTCAGAAGCTTATCTCGCTGCAAGAAACAGAGGAAGCCGGGGCTGCCATAGCCGAGGGGGTGAAAGCAGCCGGTTAAACCCCTCAGCGAGGCGCGGCCCCGGGCCTCCCCAGCGACCACACCGCCCTTCCCCGCCTCCCCAAGTCGCCCAGCCCCACGCCAGCCCCGGCTCACACTGGTTGTGCGTGGTGTGGTTCTTGGACTTGGCCATGGCTGCACCTACGGGAGAAGGAGACACCGCTCAGTCAGGGAGGGCCGGCCAGGCGGCGGTACCGACCCCGAACACCCGGCCGCCCGCCCCACCACAGCCCCAGGCCCGGCCTCGCCCCCTCCCAGCCCGGTGGGGTCGGGTCAGGCCCAGGCCCGGCCCGGATGGAACCGGATAGAGCGGAGCGACACTTACCGCCGCCGCCGCCGACACCGGAAGAGAAGGCCGTGCCGCAGGGGCTGCTGGGAAATGGCGCCGACGGACCGGAACCTCGCTCCGCTCCGGGGTGCAACAACCGCCGCAGCGGGGAGGTTCCGCCCGGCCGCCTCCCTGCTCCCCTTCCCGCACCCCCGCTCCGCACCGGCCCCTCCGGCTGCCGCCTCCGCTCTCGCCCCAGGCCCCGCAACACCCTGGCCCCAGCGACGTGGCGGACCCCCGTCCCTTAGCGGCGCGGCTCCCCCACCAACACTGTCCCCCCAACATGGCTCCCCCCGGGCCCAGCAGGGCCGCGGCGCAGTGGTTCCGTGCGGTGTCTGACCGCCCCTGGCCAGGCCGGCCTGCGGGCTGAGAGCCTCACCCCGCAATGTACACGGGCTGAGACTTGGGTAGTACTTTAGTCTCTGAAAGACAGTAAAATGGTGACGAAGGTGGGCAAATGAAGTGAAACGAAGTGAGCCGCTTGGTGAAAGTGCCAGCCAAGCCAGAGCACAGTGGTGACGAAGGTGGGCAAATGAAGTGAAGTGGGCCGCTTAGTGAAAGTGCCAGCCAAGCCAGAGCACTGCGGCCATTTCACAGAATCACAGAATCTTCTAGGGTAGAAGGGACCTTAAAGATCATCTTGTCCAACCGTCAACCCAACTTTGACAAAAATAGACACCTGCACAACAAACAAAAAGCAACACCATCACTAAACCATACCTCCCAGCACTACATCAACCTGTTTTTTGAACACCTCCAGGGATGGTGCCTCAACCACCTCCCCGGGCAGCCCATTCCAATGTCTGAGAACCCTTTCGGTGAAAAAACTTTTCCTAATATCCAGCCTGAACCTCCCCTGGCGTAACTTGAGGCCATTTCCCTGTGATGGCAGCAGGCATGGCCGGAGCTCCCCTGGTGTAACTTGAGGCCATTTCCCTGTGATGGGAGCAGGCCTGGCCGGAAGGGAGCGGGTCTGGCTGTCCCAAATGCAGGAGGACATGTGGTGTGGCCATCAGGGAGCAGCTGCCAACAGTGATTCGTGGTCGTGGATTGAGGCGCCTCCCGTGGGGAAGCACGAAAGGAGGACAGGGACCCATAGGCCAAGCCCAAGCCCGAGCCCGTTGGGGTCTGCCTGTGCACAAACTGCAGTGTTTCAGTCCGCGACTGCTGTACGTTCAACTGGGAACCTTGGAAAAAGGAGCGAAAAAGGCCCAGGCCTTTCCGTGTTGTGGTAGTGTGGAAAAATACTGCCGTCTTTTTATGGCATCACCTGTATTTTAAGATGAGAGACACAAGTGAATTGCCTGAAATAGCCCAGAGACCAAAGCCCCTGGACCGGTACAGAGGAGAGAACCAGACTTTTTTTTTTTTCAGTGACTGATTGCTTGCAGAGCAATTAGCTACTCTGCCTCAAGTTTGGATACCTAGGAACAAGCTCATACTATTACAAAAGTGTGTGTGTGTGAAATTATCCTCAATGGACGTGTAGCTGATGAAGCTGAAACTAAAATAGGCAGGAAAAAGAAAGCTAATACAATTTAATTTCAGTATCCCTCTTCTTTCCAGCAACACCTAAGCTGCAAAATGTATTTGGCTTAATTTTTTTTTTAATCCTGCGCAACTGTTACTAGCAAATAGTAACAGTTGTAAAAAATAGATTAAATTCTAATAGATGAAGAACAGTGTAAAAAATAGATGAAAATAGCGAAATTCTTTTACTGACATTTTGCAGCCAGAATATGAGGTTGTCCATGAAATCCTCCTTGATATACAAACTTCTAACTCTTCAAGCTCTGTTTTTTAAAAATTCTTTCCACTGTAGTAAGCTGTGGTCTTAAAAGTATTCAGACGTCGCCGTGGCCAGCTAATCACAGCCAACAGCAGAGAGAAAGCCTGGTTTCCTGATAACCCAAAGAGCCGAGCTCAGCGGAAGATAAAACTGAATCCCAAAGGCATGTTTGCCTCCACTGCATTGCAGGAAGAAATATGCTGCCAGGTCCCCTTATCTTGGCCATTCGATTATGAAAACTCTTGATCTTTTTCACTCATTTCTGAGCCTTCCGTCGGAGGAAGAAACGGGAGGGTTTATTTTATGGTTTCAGCTATCTTTTTCAAGTTCTTTCAGTATCTCGCTGCAATTACTGCTGTCAGAGTTCCCTGTGAGTCTTTCACAGCTGCTGCTGGGCCACGTGAGCCAAGCAGTCAGACAGGTGGGGATTAGAGAAGCTGTGCTTGATGCCCAGGTGATACATAAGACTCTAAGCCAAATGATTAAAATAAAACTCTGGAAATGCATTCGGTTTACGGGGCTGAGTGTGATCTATTCAGGGTCGTTTATAAACCACTGCAAACCAATGCAGAATATCAGGGGAAAAGGATGATCCAAGGCAGGATCAAGACCCGTGTTCACCACGGGGTGATCAAGACCCCTTGAATTTCTTCTGTGCTCTGATGAGCTGCGATGTCTCTAATTACGGTGTTACTGAGAACGATTGGCCAGTTCAAAACCTTCAATCATACTTTCAGTGATTACAGACTTAATTAGTGCATGTTAGCCCAAGTGTCATCTATTAAAGGAGCTGTGCTCATTAAATAGGATGGTAATTACTCCAGCTGCAAAACAATTACGGAAAAAATCATAGGTTAAAATAAAAATCTCACAGAGTCTTTGACAACCGCGTTATCTCAGTCAATGTCCTTGCATCACACACATTTATGCCGAATGATCTCTGTTAGGTTTGTCACGGCTTTCATGCTGATGCCACATTTCGGCAGACTCCTCTAACCTTCCCTCCTCCCTCCCTGCAAGCTGACATTTGGACTTGGGGCGATTAATTACTGTAACTCCCCCTTTTAGTAATGGCAGTGACTTGGAAAAGCTCAGTGCCCAGGCCAAGTGCTCTGTGGGTGTAAATCACTAATTTTCAGGAAACCACTGTGATCCATCCCAAAAAGGGTATGGGGAGGGTTTTGCTGACATCCAATGCAGTATTTTGGAGGTGTTCTTCTATTGTATATTCTGATATATACATTCAGAGAGATGTTATGTGTGAGAAACTTCTCCCGACATGTCTCAGGGCTCAGGCACATGCCACAGCCCGTGCTGGAAGGTGACCCAAGCACTGGGGGCCTGGGGCACCTCCCTTGGGCACCAGCCCTGCCAAGGCACCTGGCAGAGTGTGCTGTCGTGCCCGCAGCTACAGTAACTGCCTCGATTCATGGTTATACCAAAGAACACCTCCTTGCCAGCTGAGAAATTAGGGCTGCCTTCACCTCTGCAACGGCGCATTTGCAGGGCTGTGGGTCATCCAGCGTGGTGCCCACCCCAGAGCTGAGCTGGGCTGAGTTTTACAAGACAGGCCCAAACTGTGGCCAAAGCTGGCCATTTCCCAAGACACTGGGAAATTTCCTCCCCATTTTCACAGGAGATAAAAAGAGGCAGAACCATGCTCATGTAGGGTGCTGGACCCAGGGTGACAGCACAGCTCGCCAGTACCCCGGTGTGCAGCCAGCCTCTGCTACACGGTGTACTCCACGCCAGCCAAAATCAGTGCTAAGAGCTTCAGGTGTTGATTAGAAGCCCAGATAGTTGACACAGACTATGGGGTGCCCCTAAATGCTGCTCCCTCTAGGAGCAGAGGAGGCAGGGGTGAGCCACCTGGCGTGTCCCCGAGAGGTCCCCGCATTGGTGGGATGCGGTGGATTTTGGGTAGCTTGTGGGCAAACAGGGCTTAACTGTGCTATAAGCCTGAGCTAGCAGTGCTGGAGGAGAGCAGGGATGATGGCCAGTCCTCAGGAACAAATGGCCAATACACCTCTGGAGAAACCACATGGAGAAGCAGGGACACCAGGACAAGAAGGCACTAGAGGGAGCCTGAGCATAACAGATCCCACTCTGGGCTCAAAGTGGGAGCACTGGTCCCTGAGAGGGAGAAGGGACATCTCCAGGGAATGACAGCAAAACACACAGAAGTTTCCCCCTTGACCTGGTATCGTACCTGGCTGTGGGGTTTTTTCCCTAACATCTTTTACAATTTTCTTAAAGACTTGAAGAAATAGTTTTGTTTATAGAAAGTACCTGTCTGCCACTGTGCGGGGGACAGCTGGCTCTGTGCATCTGCAAGAGACGGTAAGAAAAAAACCAGTGTCAACCGGTGGCAATCGTCAGACAGGCAGCCTCAAGAGAGCAGGAGTTCTTGCAAGGCAAGGGGGAGCAGAAGTGCTGATCCCCGGCTGTGGGTATCCCGACAGGATGGGGAGCCAGTGTGGCACAGCCCACAAGTGGTCTTGGACTGATGGCAGGGACACGGGAACAGTAGCCGAGGCCTGTGTGCTCCACTAGGTGTGCTCCAGTTAGCACCAGTTAGGAGAGCTGGGGCACTGGAAGAGGCTGGAGAGCTGCAGTCTTTTATTTTCCTCAGCAATATTTTCACTGTATTGGCTTTGGACAAGGAATAGGGTCACTGGCTCATGATCTAGTTGTCTGAATCTCCCCCTGCCACCACTGTCACCAAGGATCAGTGCAAAGAGCCAGAGTCTCTGGGTTAGGTACAGATGGGCACCGGTGCTACGGTGGGGCAGGGACTGGGGAACAAACACTTTGCACTGGTGTTTAGCTGCCGTGGGGAGATGGATGTGTTTGTTCCAAGCAAAGCAGATCTTTTACAATGTTTGCACTGGGCCAAAAGTTGCTTTCAAGAGGGGTAATCAAGCTTGACCCAGCAGAAATCAGAGGAGCAACCTGGGTGAGCCCGGACCATGGACAAAAGGAAGGACAAGTTACAGCAGCTCCATCACTCCTGCCTGCCCTTGGAGGCTTTCATTCCTCCACAGAGACCATCCCTCAGACCAGCCCAGACCCTCTGCACATCCTCCATGAGTGTGTTCCTGTAAGAAGCTTCCCACCACAAAGGCAGGAGGAAAAATCAGGCAGCAGCCTGCAGTACAGCTGTGACCTTTCTCTCCAGGCCTGCCACCTCCTCCCACTCTCCCCAGAGCTGGCACTACTAACAACTGGTTTCCTCTTGTTATTTTTCCACCTCCGCTCCTTCCTCCAGAGGGGAGGCCATGCTGGTGGCCCACGTACTGATGACTCATAGGCTGGGACCCACTAGGAGCCAGCTAAGCTTGGCCAAACTTAGTAACATCTCATTTTCCATTGCCTACACCCTGAATGTGTCTTCTGGCTGGGGTTGTCACTGGAGACCTTCTCCAGTCACCTGGAGGGTCAGGGAGGACCAGCTCAGTTGTGTTTCCTTTAAGTTTTGGCAATCCAGGAGCTGGGCTGAGATGGAGCAGCCCTTGATGCAGGTAAATTCCTCTTTGGTGAGTGTTCATCCAGCTTGCTGATAGCTGAAAACCTCAAGATGTTCTGGACATCAAAGAGGGCTTTTCAGGCTTGGGAAATGTGTAAATAAAGACGTATCTAGAGGACTGCATAGCAGTTGCATTTTTCTGGAGGCATTTGAATGATTTGAAGGGAGCTTAGAGGTTTAAAAGCCGATTCCCCCGTGTCAATCGGCGTGGTCCATCTGGCTGGATGTCCTCAGATCAACAAATGACAACTGTAAGCACTCAACCGAGCCTGGGGCACCTGCAGGGTGGGGAAGGATGGTCCGCAAAAGTGGAGGTGCTGCCGTGGCTGGAAGCTGGGCATGGAAAATAGCTGGATGATGACCAGGGCTACCAAGAGGCTGCGCTGGGCCAGCAGCAGATGAGCAGGCGGAGCACGGAGACTTGTCTCCTGGGCAGCTGCAAGCCCATCCAGCAGGACCACACGGCTCCGTGCGGGGTTGTGTGTCGGAGATAACGCCAGGAAGGGAGCAGTGCTCAGCCCACGCTTATGGCTGTAATGGGATTTTTCCAGCACACTCGGTGCCCCGGTAACGGAAAAGGAAGCTCGCCTGCCGCTTCCCAAGGCCGGGGTGACCGTGCGCAGCCGAGGTGACACCTGCTCAACCCGTGCTTCCCAACAGCCCGGCTGTTCGGAAGGAGTGAGCAGATCTGCAGGCACAGCGTGCAACGGAGCAGCTGATCGCTGCGGGGAGGAAGCACACGGAGGCGGCTGGGAGAAACGGAGAGGGCTGACCTAAATAGATGCTGAGCTAATTTATTCATTCCTCTGCTTTATTATTTAACGTGACTTCGAAACAGCTCGGGACTTCTGGTTCCTCTCGGCTCCGCTGCTGACGTTGGGATGGGGTTATTTTTGACCTGATTTTTTGCCTCCGTCGTGCTGAAAAGCGTGGCACAGCCTTGCTCAGCACCCTGCTCTGCCCTCAGGTGGGCCGGGCGCACCGTGGGAGAGCTCCAACCACGGCCGCTTTCTAGCCAGGAGCACAGGAAGGACTTATTTTAAGTTACTCTGAGCTTTTGCTTCACCTCCCGCCTGGGAAGGTGTTCAGATTTTGGCCTGCTTTATGCATTGTTAATAGGGAGCTTTATCTCCAGTTTAGCTGGCGAGAGGATTGGTGAGTTCCTACAGCACGAGGCAGCCTCCAGCCTCCGCCGACGTCTCTCCCCCCGGCAGGCTGCCAAACGCAGCCCCAGGCTCTGCAGCACGGGGGCTTTCAAGGATAAACCTGGAGCCTGCCTCGCTCCCAGCCGGCCCCCACTCCCCTCAAATCCCAGCAATCCCCTGAAACACCGTCTGGGAGGAATTTATTACGAGAAGGACACAGAGCCCCAGCTGTTCAGGCTGCAGTTCACCCCACCGCCGGCTGCACGTGTCCTCTGCGAGCCCACGGCACGTTTTAGCACTGCTGAGGCTTAAAATCCACAAGCTGG
This sequence comes from Calidris pugnax, assembly GCF_001431845.1. Taxonomy (NCBI): domain Eukaryota; kingdom Metazoa; phylum Chordata; class Aves; order Charadriiformes; family Scolopacidae; genus Calidris; species Calidris pugnax. The sequence goes on along the minus strand of NW_015091179.1, from coordinate 1,225,626 downwards.
AGAAAAAAAAAATAAAAAAATCGATGCCTGCGCAGGTTGTCTAAAGCCATGCACCATTTCTGTGCAGGCACAAGGGCGTATGGACAGAGCTGCTCCTGCATGAAGTGGCTGCTCACCAGGATTCAAACCATACGGCACCCAATTTGCACCACGCAGGGCCCTTTAATTTTGTTTTTCATTAGCATTCGCCACTCTATGTATACATTTAGGACCGTGTTATACCCAATTACCCAGCACCTCTGTTATGATTTTTAAAAAGCTTGTTTCCTTAAAGATTTCTAAGCAGTAAAACGAGCCCTGATGCTATTTAGCTCAGCAGCAAAGGCATTTCAGCTCATGCCGCCTTCACATTGCTGGAGAGTTTCGTGATGTTGTTGCTGGGGGTGGGATAGTGCAAATTAGCAGAAATGAAGCAGTTAACGAGGCTGCAAGGAGGCTTGAGGCACTGATGGGAAGCAGCCGGGCGTGGGGCTGTGAAGGTGGGTGCTGCTCTGCCTGGCACAGCCAGCCCCTTCTCCTGCCTTAGCTGGCTAAACTGGGGACAGTGCGGATGCTCGGGAGGGTCCCATCCTGCCAACCCACAGGGCACGCACTGTGTCAGGCTTTGACCTGAAGGGTTTTGATGGTTTTGGTTTTAATTTTTAATATAAAATTACATACTGTTTAGATATGCTGGTCTGAGTGCTCTGCGAGGCCAAAAAGAGAATGAACGTGTAATGGACAGAGACATTGAAGTGATTTGAAGTTCCTCTTTTCCTCCCTATATCCTGAACCGGAGTTTGGTGGATTTTCCTAATGAGGACAGAAAGGCATTAAGCCATCCCTGACCCTCTGGGGGTCAGGGTTTTGATGCCTGTGCCTTAACTGCATGGCCCTGATTAGGAAGGAGTTAAGGCTGATTGAGCGTCACCCTGGGATTTAGGATCTGTTAGGTGGGCACAACTTCTGCCCTTCTTCGTGGTGGCAAGGGGCTGCAATAGAGGGGAGAATCCTTTAATGAACCTGCCCACTGGTTTTGGAGTGGGCAGCAGGCTGGTGTTCAGCCTGGAGGACCTGGTTTGGCTGCTGGCTTGCCTTTATCTGCGTGGTGAGGATTATTGGGAAGCCGTGTTGACAAAGGCTGTGGCTAAAATGGAAAATGAACTTCCACACAAAGATGGCTTGTTTGTGCAAAGCGGAGAAGGAATAAAGAGGCTGCCAAAAAAGCTGACATTAAACCCACTGCTTACCTGCAGCTCATCTGATACCATGACTGAAACCTTTCATTTGCAGCAACCTAATCCAAGATGTTCTTTCTGTAAAGCAAGAAAGTAGGTTATTGCTCAAGTGGAGCTGGGGAGGGGGAAGGAGATAAGCAGGCCTGATCCTGCCCTTTGAATGTGGCTGGAACCTGAGGTCACAGCCCCATTTGGGGGTTTTGGAAAGAGCTTGCATGCAAACCCTTTCCAAACCTTAGGCAATTCCCCAGTTTCTAGCACCAAGGGCATTTCCTAAGATGCTTGCTCAAGTTTAATAATTTTCTAAGGAACAGCTGATTCTGTCAATATGGTGGCATCCTCATGGATTTCACGGATGTTGGCAGAGCAGGATATGGCCCAATGTGGTCAGCCTCGCTCTTACAGCTCCACCAGCAAAGCCCCAAAAGTTTGATAGTCTCAGAAGCAGAAGGAGCAGTCTTGGGCATGTGGCCAAACTGCTGCCAAGGAAAATGCACGGGATCCAGTCCAGTATGGGCATCAGTATCTGCTGCTCCCAGGACTTCACCTGGTTTGTCTTATAAGGTATGGATTGGAGCTGTTTGCCTGCCAGAGATGGAAGAAGAGCAGCAGGAGGCTGAACTATTATGTTTCTAAGCATTTACTTAAAAAAATCTCCATTCCTAACTACCTAGTGCAGAGAAGTCAATATGATGGTGAGTCAGGTCCTAATTTCTGCAAGCAGGTGGTGCTCCCCTGCACCCCAATGCTTTCCTGTGGCCGGATGGCCTGTTCCAGCTGCCGGGCTGTCTTGGCTTTCCTGGGGCGCAGAGAAAGCCGCACGCTTTGCTCAGCAGCAGTGAAACTCACCCCTCTGCAGCACCAAGCAGATCCAGCACTATTTCTTTTCTTGTCTTTAGAAGAGCACAAAATCACCTGGCTGCAGCTGCTGCTTGATTTTTAGGGTCCAGCATCTGCTGCTTGATTTTAGCCATGGTTTTGTACCAGGATCTTTTCAGATTAAGAAATCATACTGCCATCAAAACCACTAAGGCAGATCCCTCTTGGTGAGCTCCATGCACGCTCTCAGGGCTTCCTACATTCAGCCCGTCTCTCTTGGAAAGCTGCTTCTTATCCTGGGTGGCAGAGATAGGAAGTTCCACAAACACTGTCCTCTGATATTAAGGATATAAATTATTGAGCAGCCCAGCAGCACTGCCCTTTCACAAGGTCAGTGCTGAGAAATGTCTGACACCCTCTTTTGCCCATCATTCAAATGAAAACCTGATCGTACCACAGCTGCATGGGAAGGGGCTGGGATTGGTGAAGAGGTCTGTTGCAGAGTCCACAATTGCTGCTATGAAAACTTGCATTTTAATGCCACTTTCTAGATAGCTTTTTGCTGTGTTTCTCTGAGCCCCAGCCCAGTGCAGACCACTGCATGTGCTGTGCCTGGGACGTTTTACTGGTTTAAATAGTGCCTGTGCCCAACCTGTTCTGGAAAGAGTGCTTAAGGCCACTGATTTCAGCCTGACACCAGCTGCCCTGCAAGGAAATGGCCTTTATTAGGGAGATAAGATAATATGGGCTGTGGCAACACTTCCATCAGCCCCACTGGCATCCCAACTCCCCGATGTGCAGATGGGGGCATCTGTGTAGACAAAGGTTTGCTCTGAGTACCGGCAATAACCAAGCTGGTCCCCACAGGAGTGGATGTGCTGGGACACAGGACTGCTGAACAAAGGAGAAGCACAACCCTCCCCTCTTGTATCAGCCTCATCTCAAGCAGTCATTTGTATTAAGGATGGCCTGATTTATAACTTGGCTGGGATTAAAACACATTTCCTTCCACAGTGATTTTATCCAGGCTTTTCAAACCACTTCATGAACTCCAATAAATCCTTAGGAAGTCTCTGGCAGGTGGATGCCTTTAAATCTCCGTTATACCCTTGGCATTTGGCAAACTTGACACATCCAGCCTGGCTAAGATCTGGGGGCAGGTGATCTTCAAGCATTTTCCACTAAAGCTCCAAATCTGAAGCCTCTTTCAAATGTTTTAATGTAAGAAATCAGGCTATAGTGGTACAGAGTTGGGAAGGAGATGCAGGACAGATCCCAGGAGTCCTTCCTCTCTCCAGGCATCCGAAACACCTCTCCTTTCCCCCCTACTCTGCGTCATCATGCTGCCACCCCTTCAAGAGCAGAAGGATGCCGAAAAATTACAGCTAAAGCTTTTTCTTGTCTGCTCCGGCCACCTCAAACAACCTTCTGTTCAGATGGAAGCACTGAAGCATTTCTTAAAACAGCTCTTCCTCCTGCCATTAAATATTTAAGAGAGGAGCACTGGGGGAAACCATGTGCTTTTACCGAGGCAGGACGACACAGTCCTGGGAACCACGGAGAGCCCGATTGAAATAGTAATGAGATGGCAGGTGCTCACAAAGCACAGCTCAATTTTAGCCTCCCAATTGCCTCCCCTTGCTCCCTGCAGCATCCCCAGCATCACATCTGCATCCTAACAGCTCCCACACTGGCCCCAACGGCTGAACAAGCACCGAGGATCTGACCCAGCATCACCTTCCCACAGGTGCCCACTGGGGAGCTGCCTGGGGTGGGAAGGCAGGCAGGGGGACCGTTGTGTGCTCTGGGAGGCCATCCCTGCATCACAGATCCACTCAATGAAACCATATTGACCTGGAAACCAAGTGCTTGTCAAGCCTGATGGGAACGCAGCGGTGCCCGGGCAGGAGCAGAGCATGTGGCAGCCCCAACTGCCAGGGGGTCACGGCATCCCCACCAGCTGCTTTGTCTCCTCATCATCACCTTCCCTGCTCTGCCTTATTTTGTTGGGGTGGAGGGTGGCAGAGGGAGGGTGTTGGTGAGTCGCTGTGCTTTGCAGTTGCTGTAGCAACTGTGGTGTCTCTGGCGGCAGGAGCACACGTTTCCTGCAGCCAGCCAGAGTCTGTGCTGGCTACTTGCAAGCAGATTATTTTTTTTTCCCCTGTTAGAAAAAAAGCCTCCCTCTGCCCCCCCCATCAGCAACCAGAGCCCAGGAGGTGCTGCTGAGGCAGCAGCAGAGGCACGGTGTGGCCCACATGCTGAGCCCCAGAGGGATGCTGCTGCATCTTCCTGCTCCTGGGCCATCTTCTGCACATGAGTCAAAGCCTCAGCACCTCCTTCAGACCCTCTGCTCCCCGTGGGCTCCTTGGCAAGGACAACCTTTCCCTAATCCAGTCTCAAAGGCAGGGTGAGTTGCTGCAGCATCCAAAGCTCCTCCCCAGGGCAGCTCAGACCTGAATTCATTTCCACGTGAATCAGAGCATCTGTTTTGGGGGGGAGGGATCAGTCTGGATCAAAACACTCTCAGCAGCAGAGGATCAGCAGAAGCTTAGCCAAGTTACTTCCCTGATTCATGACTTTTAAATAATAGAGCCTTTTTTACAGGCTGGATTCACAGGGTGCCCATTTCCAGCCATCTTATAAGGCTTTGCCTCCTAAATCCCATCACTCCCCCATTTCCACCACCTTTGTACACCACAAGCCATGGAGCTCCTTGAGCCAGCCCTCTAAATGCTCTGGTGCCTCTTCTGCAAGCCTCAGCAACTTGGCCATAGCACTGACGTTTAGCCTTGAAGCACGTTGCTCCAGTGTGCCACCCTTCTGCCAGGACTGTTCTTTGGTCACGAGCCACTGCAGGTACCCACATCTATTTGAAGCCCATCAGCCTGGTTTGGGCTCCACCCTGTACATGTGATTCATCTCTCTTTTCCTCCAGAAATGTGACTTTACGTTTCAAATAAAGCATATACTGCTGGCCTCTGCCCAACACATCCAAGAGTTCACATGAGCTGGTAGATAGGCAGGAGAAGAAAGCAAACAAAACTTGGCGCTAACCCTTCAGCGTTGCTCACCACCCATGGCTCTGGGTTTCATCTGGTTTGGTTTTGTTTGCAGAACTAAGCCCCAGCCTTGCACAGATGCAGAGACCTGCCCTGCTATTCCAAAGGTGACGAGCTCTGATCCAGCCTTTTCACCACCGGCCTTTGGGAGGGCTGTGGCTGTTGCCAGAGAGGGCAGGAATTGCAAGTAGGGTTGTTCTTCACGAGAGGGGGAGGCAAAAAGGGAGTTGCTCCCACCTTTAGAGTCCATCCTCTAAGCATTTCCTGGTGAGAACCAACCTACCTACCTTCTTTTCTTCCTCAGGTGGTCAGCTGTTGTCATCCAAACTAGGTTTTTTTCACCCCAATCATCACTCTACGTGCCATTTCTTAGCTGGCATTTTCAGGGCTGTGGCTAGAGCTTTACGTTCCCTGGGAAGTTTTCTTGAAGAACAGGTTGGCCAGTTGGGGAATGTTTCATGGCTATTTTCAGCCTGGGACGTTTTCCCTTTTTTTCTTCAAAGGACAACAAAAAACCTGTCAACAAGTCACAAAAGAGTGATCTCAGTCTAAAATACGAGCCCTGGCACGGGAGGGCATTTGACTCAGAAGCCACTTCCCATCTTTGGAGACTTGAAGTATGTTCCACTTCGTCATCCCGAAGGTCTTTAAATGCTTATAAAAACAGAGTTTATTTATCCGCAGTCAGAACAGCCTATCTATTATCTTGAAGGCTGAATTCAGAAAGTTTCTTCAGAAATTTATTGGTTTCATTCCTACCAGTCTGAACAGAAGTTTTCCACAGAGTCTGTCAAAATACAAATGTCTCAATTCCAATTTCCTTCAGTCTTTAGCAAGACATCACATTAATTGTGTTAAAAAGCACTTTTATTAGTTACTGAGAAAGCAGGAGCCTGGCAGCTCTTTTTGACCACTAGCTATTCACTTTTGTGAAGTCTCCTTTAACAGTGGTTTCATCTAATGCAGTGGTTTTCTCCACCAGCAAACTCAGCAGTGCCTGGAGCCAAAGGGACCAGCTCCAGGCAAGGATTATTGGCTTCGGGTCTCAAGGGCTCCTACTGATGCTTGGGCAAAGCCTTTCTGTCCCCCTCAAGGCTTCTCACATCCCCACCATCAGAAAAAATGGAGCAGTGGAGGCACATGGTCAGCCTGAGGCCAGGGAGATCCATGAGAGCAGGCATAAATATATACAGATTGGGGCAATTTCTTCTACACCTGTGGTGCTTTCAAGAGGACTTAGGGAAAGATCTAACAGCTTGTAGAAGCTTTGGTTTTGTCTGATTTTGTGTATGGCTTGGTTTCGGCCAACAGCTCAACCTAGCGATAATGTGACATCTACTTCATAAGGGAAAGATGGTCATGAAAAAAGCCAGCAATTCCCAGTCCTGCCCCAATTTGATCTCCATGGGATGCTCTGGGATTACTCCTGCCACCATTTGGTCACACTGGAGCTGTGCAGGCAGCCAGAAACCCAAACTTCCCACCTGATTCCTCACATCAGGCCTCCCAACTTCCTTTATTCAACACCAGAGCACACAGAGCAGGACACCCACTGCGTGTCTCAGCACATCAGCCAGCTGGAGGATGCCCACAGTTCCCTACCATACAAGCACCATGGGGAGGTACAACTAGGTTGTTAGCATTTAATGGAAAAACTCAGCTCTACTACATATTTGCTGTTGTCCCATTCTAAACAAGGTGACAGACATTAAGTGGCATTAAATGACAAAAATCGAGGTTGGACTTTCCCTCCTGGCATTTTTTTTCAGAGCCCCCAATACCACACCAAGCTGAGTCCCCGCTTATGCTTCAGCTCTGAAAAGACTTTAAGGAGTCCCAACACACACACACACACAATCCTGTGGAAGAAGCCAGTCCTCTGATAATTGAGATCTTAATACTGAAAGACTGAGCAGGTTTCCCTCAGCTGTCACAGCTTGGCCATGGAGAGCTTATGAAAAGAAAATATATAAATTGAGACTTACTTGAAATAGCCAGCAGGTCGAAACCTGGAGATTTCTGGAAGCAGCCATGCTGGGAAGGAGCACTTGTTAACCAGCTGGTTATAAAACCCCTCTTATGGTCATGTCTTGCTGTAAATACATAATCATAGAATCACAGAATGGTTAGAGTTGGAGGGGACCTTAAAGATCATCGAGTTCCAATCCCCCTGCCAGGGGATTGAACCCCTCTAGGGATGGGGCAGACACACCTTCTCTGGGAAACCTGTTCCAGGGTCTCACCATCCTCACAGTAAAGAATTTCTTCCTAATATCTAATCTAAATCTCCCCTCTTTCAGTTTAAAACCATTACTCCTTGTCCTATCACTGCACTCCCTGATAAAAAGTCCCTCCCCCAACGTTTCAAGTTGCAAATATTGGCAGGGCTGGTAGGATTGCACCCATCCATCTCCAGAATCACCTCCATATGCACACTCACCCCATCATCTTCCAGCTGAACACATGCAGACACTTCGTGTACAAGGATGGCCAGGACAAGCACAAGTGAGAGCCCGAGATACGTCGTCAGCAAAGATGTTCCTGCAAAAATTGTTTGTTGGACACTCAGGTACCTGTGGAAAGATCCACTGGTCAACAGAAACCCAGAGAAATGAGCTTTCAGACAGGAGGAAAAGCTTTGCCACCCAAAAAGCCCATCCCAGCTCTTCTCAAAACCCTCTTTGATCCACCATCCGCTTGAGACAAACTCACCTGGGGAAAATTAATTCTCTTAGTCTTGAGGATGGCTATCTGATTGCCAAATCTTACAGCTCTGGGAGGCATGAAGCATCTGAAGATATTTTGATAGAAAAATACATTCTCAACCTCCCTTGCTATCAGAGTGCCCCAGAGGATCTAGAGATCTCTTACCTAAAAGAGTGCAAAGGATCAATACCAAAGGCCTTCATCCAGCACAGGCCCTTCATCTCTTCCTTTAATTTTAGGCCTCAACTCAAAATTTTAGACCAGAGATGTGGCAATTAGAGGCTAATCAAGGTCTGGTCACGGTGTCTGCACAGGACATGGCTCCTGCACAGGCAGGCGAGCAAGCACCAGTGCAAATGTTTGCTGGAAGGACCTCATTTTCCATAATTTAGTCCAATTTTGCTTTCAAGGGCTGGCCTAATCATGATTGCTGGAGGCCAGATGGTGCAATTCATTGGGTGCCAGAACCTGATGCTCTCACACGTGCTGGTTTTACACCTGTATTATTCACTGGCCTCACCAGAGCCAGCCCTGACTTCTCCTGGCTGGGTGGACAGAGTGGAGAATCAGGCGTTTCCATTATTTAGCCCTTGGACACGGCCACATCCAGCCTGAAAAACAGCCCTGTCACATGCCCTTTGCGCGGCTGGGGAGAGCCTCAATTACACAGCAGTGGCCATGCATGGGCCACCAGCCCTGCTGTTTACAGGAAGCACCAGCACAGAGCATGGAATTAGAAAGACCGCAAGGAAGTGAGGGATTATTTGCTGGCGATTAAAGGACACAGAAAAACCACAGGACAAATCAGTGGGGCCTAAGCAATGGTAGCTGCTATTTCAGTCTTCCAGCTGCTGGCATTCATACCGGCCATGCTATGACCGGAGAATTTGGGAGGAATTCAGCAGGATGAATGGTTGCTCTGCTTTTGGACCAGTAAAACACACCAAAGAATAGGCCTTAAACCTGCTGGAAGGACAGGAGGGATCTCTGGGTCCAGTCCTTCTCTTCTTCAACCATTCCTGCGAGCCTTGCTTCTCCCCATGTGTGATTCCTGCTTTTGGACTGCATCTCCAGGCCAAGCAGCTCTGGCCAGACCTCCCTGCTGGCAAAGCCACTGGGATGTGCTGATGGGTTAGCCCAGATTAGTCAAGATAAAGCATCTCCTCAAACCTGAAAAGCAGGGTGAGCATTGAGGTCTGATATCTCAAGACCTTCAAGACAGATGCAGTGCCAGTAAAAGCTGGTGTTTCTTGGAATATCCATGGAAAGTGGGGATGAAGGTTAATCCTGATCTTCCAATCCAGTCTAGGCCACCCCCTCTCAAGACCATTTCTTCTGCAGGCTTTTGCCTTTATTTTAAGCATCCACAATCTCCTTTCCCTATCGAAAGTTCAAACCCATCAGCACGGTCTCCAGTGGGAGGTGATGCAGGCAGAGCTTGGAGCCAAGCAGAGACACCTTACAAGTGACAGGACACCCTTGGTTTAAGTACCCCTGTCTGACTGCCCATGAGCCCACCTCATTTTTGGATTTCAGTGGTTGCTCACGAGCTCTGAAATTTGGGCTGTAACTGGATCAGGCCTCATATCAGTGTGTGCCAACCTCTACCTGCAGCTACACAACTGCTGCTCCTGTGGCTCTCCAGGATGGCCACGTACTAGCCTGCACTTTCCCAGAAAACCCCACAAGATTTTCCAAATGCTTGGATCTACTTTTTCTAGCATTTTGCTCCTGGCAGGTTGCAGTGCTGCCATCCTTAACCCACAGCCACACTGGAGATTTTGCCCTCACCAGTCTCCTGTCACTGGCAGGGAGTTTTGGGGTAGCAGGTAGCACCCAAACTCCTCCACCAAGCCCTTTCACAGGGAGTCAGGCAACTCGTTTGCTGCCTCTCTTTTGAAAGACATAGATGTCACTTTGTTCTCTCCCTCTCCTGACCTCTGCTGCATTTCAATGCCACGCAACATCGGGCCACAAAGCCACGTGCCAAGTAACAGCATCCCCCGTCCATCCCCACCATTGATGCAGGTTGAGGTCCCACCACCACCTCCACCAAAACAGCATCTCCAGCCCTTTGCGCTCAGCGCGGGGTGGTGATTCAGCCCTGACTCAACGGGAAGGTGGCCATGGACTGAAACCCCAGCCCTGTTCCCTGCACGGTCCGCGGTTAACATGATCCTGCTGGAAATTACAGAGCTCCAGCAAAGGCCAGAGGGAGGCTCCCCTTGGCAAGGAGGAGCCCACAAGAGGCTCCCACTGACATTCCTTCCTTCTCCCTCGCTCTGCATCCGTGCGGTGGAGCGAACAGGAACGGCACATTGCCTTCATGTTTGACCCAGAGCGGTGCTTGGCTGCTGGTGCCGTACCACAGGCTCCGTCTGGAGACCAAACAGTAGCTCAGAGGGTTTGTCTTTTTTTGTTTTGTTTTTTGTTTGTTTTGTTCTCCCTACAAATAGAGAGAAAGGATGAATGAGCTTATTTTACAGCCTCAGAGGAATACCCAGCCATTGTTAGCTTGACACATGCTGCAAAAAGTGATGGCTGAGAAAATAAAAGCTTATTATTTCCTGAATGGGTTGGCTGAAAAAAAACCCCACCCCACCCCAAAACCCCTTCCATGGGCCACAGCAGCATTTCCATCAGCTACGTGTCTGATCCACAACCCAGTGATTTCCAGAGCAGGACCTGCCCTGCTGCACGTAACAAAAGGAAAGTGAAGATCCAGGTTTATACCATTTTTGAGGATTCTGAAGCACACCGTGCACCCAGCCCACCTGCCCGTTGCAGGTGCCACCCAGCACCATGTCCCCATCCTGGGCTTGCAGCTGGAGGAGGGGAGGCAATATTATCCTCCTGCAGACACTAATGTAGAAACTCTCCAGAATATCTCCTTCTCTCAATTCTCTGCATCTAGAAAATGTTTTTACAAGGTCTAAAATTCCTCAGTTCCAGCTGAGGCTCAGACACCTGTGATGCCTTATCATTTCAGAGATGATGAGACACTGAACGTGACAACCTCTGCTTCACAGAACCAGCATTGCCAATAAACAGGTTCAGTGGCACTCCTCCCCTTGGAGAGGAGGACTAAGAGCCAGGGCACGCAGAGAAAATAGCCATTCCACAGCTGCTCAATTAATTAACTCAATTAATTTTGACCAGGCCCTCTTGAGTTATTTCACTGCAGCCATCTCTGCTGGGAGAGCTGGGCGCCGTCGCCTGCTGCAGCCTTGTCTCAAGCAATAACCTGGCTCCAGAGCTGTATTTCCCTTCACTCATCGTACAACTTGCTTCTGACACCAATTCACATAATTGTCCCTATTATTGAAGTGGTAAAATCAACCTTAGGAGCTCAAAGTCCTTGAATGGAGATTCAGAGTTCAAAGTCTGCAGCTGTCTTGTGTGGTTCAGTGACATATGAAGGGAAGGAAAAAAAAATCCCATTAATAGAATAAGTCCTCAATAATTTCACCCAAACAAACTTCCCACCCAAACCAGTGCTTTTCAAAAGACTGATTTAAAAAAAAGGCAGGAAATGCTAGTGAATATACTCCTTTCCTGTCGCAGCTGCAATTCCGCTGTCAAACACATCTGACTTCGGAGACTGGCTTGGATTTATACGGCTGCATGCTATTTTTCCTGCTTTATTCAGTGTTCAAAATGGCTGCAAAAAGGAGCTAAACCAGAAGGCTGGTGATGCAGTCCTGGATGCTGAGCCATCGATTCCCTCTGTCCTCTAGCCCTGCGTCCACAGGGGTCCTGGGAGCAGCGATGGGCAGGACAGAGGTGGCTGAGATTGTGTCTGGGACCCTTTCCTTCCTGCTGTTAACGTGTGCATCCGCGGGTGCGTTAATTTAAAGAATAAACAGTGACTTTTTTTTTTTTTTAGGTCTATAAAATCAGGAGACCAGCTCCTTTACTAATACCAGCAGAGAGCAAAATGGGGCCCAGGCAACGTTATCAGCTGTGGTTCCAACCACTGGTCTGTCGGAGAAGGGATGCACCACAGAGGGGATGAGACCTCATCTTTTATTAAAGGCAGCTGCATACCCATTCACAGCTGCAGAGTGTCCTTAATAGCAAAACCACCGACTAACCTCTTCCAGGGGTTAATGCTTGAACAAATTACAGTGAGGAACAAAAAAAAAAGGGATTTTGCTTTAACTTGGAAATATTTTTTTTTTAATTTTTTTTCTTTTTCGGACCTATTAAATGGCCAAAGCTTTTAGCTGTGCTCTGCAGTCTGGCGAGAGCCTCCCCATGCTGGTGCAGCCGCCGGGTGTGCTTCACCATCCGGCTGCTTGGGGAGGGGGCGAGAGGAGGAGAGAGGTGGTGCAGGGGGGGACGTATCCACGAAATACCCGGTATTTCATGGATTCCCCTGCACTGAGCGGGGAGAGGCAGGCTGCCACGGGAGCCTCATTATGTAGAGGCACAGGCAGGGGACTGGCTTGGTGACAGCAAGTCTGCTCAGTCGCAGATCAAATGGCTTAATAGGAACTGGATCCAACTGGTCCAGCCTTGCGGGTTTTGATTTAAACTGCAGTTATAAGGTGTGATTAGAGGCGGGGGACACTGTGCCAAGAGCTCAGATGTGAAGCAAAAAACATATATTAAAAAAAAATCCTTCCCCTAAACCTATACATATTTTTCTGTCGTTAACTGTTTGCCTGCCACTGCCAGACACCCGAGGAAATGCTGGGCCATCCGAGGACACCTTCAGTACCGCTGCTTAAATGCGAGGGCTGTAAGAGCTCTGTCAGCACCGCAGAGGAATTTGGCCACTGAAGTACTAACATTTATGGGGTTGGTATTAATAATAACCACAGCAGAGCTTCGTAGGGACCGACAGTCTTTCCTTCCCCTGCACCCGAGAGCAGAGGAAGTAGATGGCTTCCCTGAAGCCCCTGCAATGGCCAGCGATGGCTGGAGCAGGGGCTGTGCTTTGACTGCCTTCTCTTTGGGTTACTCCTATACGGTGGAGAAGGAGGCAGTGCTTTTCTGGAAACGGTTAAACAAGGTCCCTTTTTCCTATCTCCACCTAGTTGCCCAAAACTCAATAGTTAATTTGGCCAATAGAGACCTTTGGAGATATTAACACAGTTCAAACCTTCAGCCCATATGGATAAAATCGCAATTCAATAAAATTGCTGGTTCTTTATCTTCATGTGGCATCATCACGCAGTTAATTTCAAGCTTTCCAGTAAGCTGTAATATATCTTTTAACCTAAGAGCTCTTTTGCATGACACTGAAATAGGTCCCAGTCTATATACATCTGCTGCCAAGACAAATGTATGGTTCAGCAGCAGTAAAGAGGATATAAAAGACTCCCACGTTACAAATGTAGGAGGAGAGGATATTTTAGCATGGCAGTGGTTACACTTTTGGCAGCTTTGCTATAATAAACTTTGTTTTCAGAGCCTTAAAATATTCCCTGTGCAGTGAAGACTGACATATTTGCTTTCAGCAGAGCTGTCTCAGGGGCCAGGGCTGATGAACGGAGCTCAGGAATATGGGGGAACACAAAGAAGACGGAGTTAATATCACTCTATATTTAAACAGGGGATTTCCTCACAAAATGCAAATATTTATTACAAATGCCACCAGGTCCTGGTAGGACTATTTCCATGAATGCAGATGGGCACTCAGGAGGTACCTTCACACAGTGTGCCGAACCCCAGGGCTGTTTCAGGAGCTGGGGCCAAGGGAAAGAAGCTGAGAGAGCTGGCCAAGGGCAAAAAATATGAGGGAAAAGGGATGTAAGACACCAACCTTGTGTAGGAAAAGGCTCTGGAGGCCTCCACTATCATCTGATAGAGATCTCAAGTCATCTGCCAGGATGCCACTGCTGGGTGCCCATCTGGACCTGAGATGTTACTGCCTTGAAGGGCATGGACCCCCACGTACAGCTGGCAGGTGGACATTAGCTTCCATGTCTCCCAAGTCAGCCTGGACTCAAACAATCCACTCAGGCACTGAGTTACCTAAGGAGAAAATTTGCAAGGGCAGCTCATACCTTAGTGCACTCTGGGATGGCAAGAGTGGCTGTGAGACTTTTGGTCCAGGAAATTTTTTGAGCAGAAAAGGGGAGTTTGACTCATGCAGCTGATGGTAAAAGGAGGCAGCAGTGACAGCACCACAACTCAAGAGTTGTTGCCTTCTCCTGCCAGCTCTCTGCCTCCCCATCAGGAAAGGCAAGGTTGTCCTACAGGTCCCCAGATGCTGTCACTGTGATTCTGAGGGCAATGTGCTCTGTGAACGACCACTGTTTCACTTCGCTCTGGGAACACAGCCCAGCAAGGAAGGACACAAGGAAGATTGCTTTGAAACTTTGGGATGGAATTCCAGACCCTTAGAGCCTTGGCTTAACAAGAGGCAGAGCAGAGAGGAGCAGGGGAGAGGTGGCTTCCTACTACCTCCTGGTCCCTGTACCCCCCAATGACATTTCCCAAGGTCCAACCTGCAGCAGGAAAGGGGTGAAGTTTTTGTCTGATTCGGATCAGTTTGAACCATCAGTTTCTTGCAGAAGGGGTACCTAAGAGTTTAGATGGGGCAGGTGTGAATAACAAAGCAAGCGTGAAGCCATGCTCTGCACAAGAAAATAGTGGGAAATGGGCAAATATTGACCTAGCCCAGGGCATGGGCTTAGTATCAAATCCAAGAGGAGCTTCAGTAAGCGGATCCAACAGGACTTCTCTGTGTCAGGTGCAGTCCAGACAGCTAGAGATTTCTGTGGGTATGGAGGGCCAAGCTTAATAATGGAGCAAATAACTGAACAATGCCGTTTTGTGATGTTTTATGTACATATACAACCCCAGAAATTCAACCTTGCCAGTTACATTTTCTAAACCAGCAAGAAAAAAAGACTTCTCATCATCAAGCCTCCTTAGAAAAGCTCACTGCTACTTGTGCTGAACTTGGATGGGGTCTTGGCATGGAGGATTTTGAAAGCATGTGATGGCATTATAGTTTCATGCTAATCTGTCTTTATTGTGTGCTATTAATAATAAATAAAAATACCAGCTTCCTAATCCACAGGTTACTAACTGTGGGAAAACGGTGTTTGTCAGGGCCTTAGCAAGTGCTTAAGTGTCACACTTTTGTATTTATTTACCAGCAAGTGAATGTATAAACACGTTGTTACTAACCTGAGTATCTGGATTGCAAAACCCACGCAGGGCAGGACAAAACCCTCACGTCTTCAGGAGAAACCCTGCACCACACATAGCTGCAGTTGTAGGGCTGCGCAAGCGGTGACCCGACCCCTCCTGTGCATGGGCAACTGAGGGGGCTTTTGGCAGTGCCTCACCTGTGGCAGGTTTTTTGGGGATTCCTAAGGAGTTAAAGAGAAAAAAAATCAGTTATTTTGATAGTAGATCAAGTATCAAAGGAATAAAAATAACCAGGTACTTTTGCAAGCTGCAGGCTGAGCCCTCTAACACAGAGCCAGGTGTATATTCCTGCCTGGGGTGAAACTCCCCCCGGTTCAAAGAGGCAGCACGACAGCACTGGGGCTCTGATCTCCACAGATGTGCGAGGCCCAGGAGAAGGTCTTGATCGCAAACCTCAGAGAAATGTTTTCATCTTATTTCCCCTCTCCAACCAGCAAGGTGAGGCAGTTCTAAGGGGAAATCCCACACAGAACAAGAAATGCTTTCCTCCTCTTATCTTTGCAGCACAGGACATGGAAACAAATGACCTCTCAGATGCAAGCCATGAACAAGACAGTGAGTGTCTTCCACCAAGTCCTCCTGCAGAGACGCTCCTGTCCTCTCTGCACACACAGCAATGGGGTCCTGCACCCTTGGAGGGAGGATGTGTTAGCCAACATTTTGTCAACCAGTGAATAAAGACAAACTAGTCCTAGAAATAAACCTAACCCCTGTCTCTGCTCCACTGAACAAACTTTCCTTTGAATACCTCTCACAGCGAGAAGATGCCTGGGCTCAGCCTCTGCTGATCCTTCTGTCCCAGCATACGGCGGGGCACCAGCCACCCACTCCTAATTAAGTTGATGGGTAACTCAGCAGTACAAATCACCTCAAGTTACCTTGGCCCCGGAGCACAGCGGATCCTTCCACAATGAAACAGCACGGCAGGAATTATCCCAATCCATAATTGCTCCAAGCAGACAATAAACCAGCTCATGCTGGTGGAAGTAGCCACTCGGAGGTAATAACCCAGTGAGTAACAATAATGGCAGCAGATACTTGATAAAAAGCAGGGAACAAAAGAGAAAGCTTTCTCCATTATACAAAGAACGGATGTTTTCTGTTTGCTTCCTTTGGTTCAGAAATGCATTTAGCTATTTGGAGAGCGATGGAGCACAGCTCACCCGCACGCACAGCTAAAGCGTGTTTTGGGCTGGGGGAGGAAAGGATCGTTTCCACCAGTGAGATCATGGGCAGGAAAATTAGTTTTCTCCTTTTAATCTTTTTTTGATTTCTACCCAGCCACCGTTCAGGCATTGTATTTTTCTTCAAGAGAAATGTCTGTATGTTGGGGAAAAAAAACCCCAAACCTTCTCTGGGGTGGTTAAAAAACAGGGCACTGAAATACAGATGTGCTTGTTCCCCCCATATATACCCTCTGAGTGCCCAAAACTGGGCAATGGGAGGGATGAGACATGCTCATCTGAGGAAAATCCCTAAAACCAGGAGCTTGCATGTGCCTCCTGTTTCTGGTCCTGCACGTGGCTTGAGATCCCTCACTGCCCAAGCCCCTCACCCTGTAACTGCTGGCCCACAGCTCTGCTCCCCTGGCCCAAGCCCAGAGGGGGGCTATCACCCACCTGTCCCTGCTGAATCGGTCTCTGAGAGCAGGATGCCGGGCACCAAAATGTAAAAGATGGAATAGCAAAACCCGGGGGGGGGGATCTGCATGGGGTTTAGAGACCCAGGTGACCAGGTGGGCACAATGCGACCACCCTCCAGCCACGCTGAGGTTTGCTCTGCAGAATAAATAAGCCTGAAGACAGCCATCTGCAGTGAGGAGCTTACCAGGGGAAGGCTCTGCAGGACTGCAGAGGCTAAGCACTGCTCATTAAAGTGCCGGGGAAATGTGAATGAAGCAGATGAATGGATGAAGAAATGAATGAAGGAGGGAAGAGGAAGTGAATGAATATTACATTGACTTGGTGCCTTTCATCCTGGGATGGCGAAGCTGTGCAGCGCAGCTGATGGGCAGGAACCACGTCGGTACTCCCTGGAGAAACCCCCGGTCAAAACAAATCAGATTATTTCCTGTTGACAGAGCCCTTCAGGGGGAGGTGAAGGGGGAGATGTGGCATATGGATTCCTATTACTCAAAGCACGAGGCTTTCCGCAAACAAAATCCCCCCGATTCCCCCTTAATCAATGTGACAGATCATTACTTTTTGAGTTGCTCTTGTTCTTGCTATTCCAGACACTGCCTGATTTCCATGGCAACGACATCCCAGCCATCCCAGGCCTTTTCCTAACCTCTGTCATCTGCTGTCGAGTCACAACAGTGCATAACTGGGAGAGATAAGCAGCTGGGTCACGAAGGTGCCTTTTGGCACTGGGGGAGCTGAAGACCCCCCCTTTTCACCTCTCTGCAGCCCAACCCTGCGACCCCTGGGAATGTCTTGCAGCCAAGCATGTAAGCCACGGGGCTTGCAGGCAGCAGTGGGGGAGCACGCAGAAATGAAAAATAATTTTCTGGAGGTTTTATTGTGCTCTTCTGGAGTACAAGCAGCTGAACCCACCAGCCAGCCTGACTGCGACCAGGTTTCAGGGTGGTTTACGTGGAAGTGATGGGAGGGAGCAAGTGAGACGCTGCTGCTCACTTGGTGATGCAGAACAGGGTCGGGACCAAACCCAGGTGCTTTGGGGAGGAAAAGGAATCCAGCTTCACTTCTGGTTTGGAAGAGAAAGCGTGCTCTATTCTCTTCTACCTTCTGAAGGAAAAACTGGCCTGGGGTGTGATCCTGATCCTCAAGTGCTGCAGTTTTGCGTGCAACTTGGTGTGACTGCTGCAAGCAGCACACACAGACTCAAAGGAGCATCCAGCCCCGCTCAAAACAGTGCCTCTGGTCACCCCTCAGTGCCAGTTTGATCCCTCTTGTCTGTATGATCTCGGGGTGTCCCTGCAACATCACCCAGCTGCTCCTCTGGCAGCCGGCTGCTCATGGCCCCAACGCTGCCGAGCACGGCTGTATGAGCCATTTTGCAAGAGTGTAGCAGGATATTCAAGGCCGGACACAAAGCTCGAGGACCATCTGTGGGCTTCAAGTAGGTTTTGGAGCTGATCTCAAGAGCACAAAGCCTGCCCTGCACGGGGGTCCGGGTAACATAGACACTACCCTGCTGAATGAACCGGTGCCGCAAGCCTTGCTCACATAGTAACCGCCTCCGCTGCTGGCAGGAGCTGGAAGCAAATTGTTTGTTTTTTCCTTTTTCACTTATCTTGCTCCCTCTGGCAAGCAGCTTCCCTTCCGAAAGGCCAGGGAGGATTTGGGGTTACTGAGTGCCACTGCCGAGCCAGAGCATCTCCCACCCTGCTGCTGGGAAGGGGCTGCGGTACAGCACGCAGGGACAGACGGGCATCTTTGTCCCTTCTTCAATCCAATCACCCTTTTGGTTCACAGGTTTCACCCCGACCCAACAGGGTTTCTTCCTGCCAGAGGTTTGCAGCCCTGCCTCCGCAACAGCCTGCGTTTTTCATAAGCCGCGTTGAATTTCATGGCAACCCTGCAGAGTTATTGCCCTATAACAAACACAATTACTGCACTAGATTAAGCCACACCGCTTATCGCATCCAAATATTAACGAGCACCAAATGTAGGGCACCGGGCCTGCTTCCCCATCTGCCCACAGGGAGTTTGGCCACTGGGTTTGGCAGTTGCAGGACTGGACCCACACAAGGGGATCCATTTGCAGACTGGGCCAGCAGCTTCCTTGAGCAAGGTTGGCTGCTCAAAAACTCTGTGCTGGAGTTTTTACAGTTGCTTGAATAAAAAACATTTATTTAGCTGCCCTTCACACCAGGACAAAAGAGGTACTTGGTTGTGCCATAACATGAGCTGAATTGCTTTACCTGACTGTTAATGCTCTGGGCTTGGTTCTTGGTTGAATTTGGGACCAGTTCCTTGGCCCTGCTCTGTGAAGCAGCTGGCTGGGCTTGGAGGTAGCATCCGTGCTCACACCACAGTGACTTCCCGGAGTACTTCAAGACAAACTGCTCCATGGAATACACCAGCCAGGCAGCCAGAGCCAGGACATCTTTGGTGCTCGTGGGTCTGAGAGGGGACATACCCTGAGGAAGAGAAGGGAGTGAATTTCTGTAATGTTGTCAGCCACCCTGCAGGAGCCACTCCTGCTGATGCAGGGCTTAGCACTGAACCCAAATATATTCAGACAACTTCATCAAAAACAGAGGTTTTAAATAAATAATGTGGTAAAACCTAGATCTCTGTTCTAATTAAAACAGGGTAAAGAGCTGTAACCCCTGGGGTTTATAGGAGTTATAGGAGTATAGCCCCTGTAGAGAGCTAGGAGTATAGTCCAGGCCAGAGGTTAACCCCTTTGCCAGATCTGCAAAGGGATGGGTGACCCTGGTGACATCCAGCCCACAGAGCTTTTGGGAAGAGGGATGGCTTTTTGGGCGACCCTCCGGGGCTGCGCAGGCAGGACCAGAGCTGAGCTGCTCCTTTTCAGCTTAACACCCCCCGAGCAGCTCAGGCAGAGCCAGCCCAGGCTGTGGGGAGCTGGAGCCCTGCTCCCTCCACCCACACGGACACCGTCTGGGAGAGAGGAAGAGGGAAAAAAATAAAATAAACCCAACAGAAGACAAATTGAGACTTACCTCGGTGTTTTCGCCTGCCACCCCCGTCGTTCCCCTTCAGCCTAATCATTCTCTTCCTCTTCAATCAAGGCCAATTTGCAAGAGGAGCAGCTCCCAGCGTCTGAGTGCAAAAGCCTTTAATTACTGTCATCTGGGAGGCTGTGCCAGGCTCCCCTCCGGTGCCTTTTCATATTTTTCGGAAGACAGTGCTCCAGGACCTGACGCCCCCAACATGCCATTTGTCAGGCTTTATTTTAAAGAAGCACTCACTGCCTATTAGGAGGCTGGAGAGAAAGTTCCTGGCAGTCCATCTGTGCTGCTGCTGCTGCATCGACATGGCGATTGCATCCGGGCAGCGAGCTGATTTTGGCTGCCTCGCCTGGGTACCAGCCTGGCAGCAGTCTCCTGTGTGTGGCAGCTCACAGACCCCACGAACTGCCTGGCTCACTCTCTTCACTGTCTCTCCTCCTGTTTCTCCACTGGGCTCGCATCAGGCATTAAACTGGGGATGGAGGTGAGAGTATAAATGGGGTCAGAAAGGGACAAGACAAACTCAGGGAGACCAGGCTGACTGTTAACTGAAGTGCCCCCACTCCCTCACAAGTCCCCAAGCCTGTATCCCCGGGAGCACACTCCCCATGGGGATGCATGCTCCTTATGTACAGCATGGATTTTGGTGTCAGTCAGGGGTTTGTATTTTAACCTGCATGAGAAAAGATGAAAGCAGAACCTACATAAACCAATTTGGCACATCCAGCAAGCAGGAATGGGAAACCACCCTGCTGCTGCCTGCCCTGCCACGCTGCAGGCAGGATGCAGGGCTGGATGGCCCACTGGGGTGAGCCAGTATGAGTTGCCTTAAACACAGCCTGAGTTGCCTTAAATACAGCCTTGAGCTGACACCTGGGACTCTGCCAACCCAGCGAGCTCGCAGCTTGGGCTCAGCATACACTGAGATACACCGGAAAGGATGCCAGAAGGTTTCCAGATGTCCCGGGCCAGCACCCACGCGATGCGCTCTATGAATTACACCCACCAGAGCCATCCTTCTAATATTACATCTTTGGAGCATCACCTGTGGCAGAGAAGAGCTGCAGAGGAGGATTTCTGGGAGACTCTGCCAGTGGGTGGCACTGCAAAACCAGCAGTATGGAAGAAGCAGCAGAGCAAGGACTTCAGGGTAGAATGTACACAAGCACAGAGACAGACACAGACACACACTGCACATCTCTGGCTGGACAGCCTGAGGCATCGGATATGGATACAAGCATCGTGGGGATGCTCCAGCCTGGCTGGTGGGAGGAGGAAAGCTGCTGAGGTGGGAGAGGGATGGGCAGAGCAGGAGGTTAGGAGGCATCAGCAAGGGGCTTGAGGTGCTGGAGTGGTGCAGGCCAGAGGTGGCATACCCTCCATGGGTGCTGTGGGGTCAGCCCAGCAAGCAGGAGTGCCAACTGGCTGCTGAGGTCAGGATCAATCCACATCCACACGGGACAGAGCCTATTCATATAGACGTGATTAACCTTCTCAAAGGCAGGAGCAGCTCACTGGTTCCCCTGCTATCCTACTGTAATGTTTTCTCCACGGCTAAAAATAATGTAATATGTCACCCCAAAATATAAGGTCTCACCTCTGGGAACTAGACGGGCTCCTGCCCCCCACCCTCTAACCAGGTAAAGAACATGGGTATAAGAGCTTTTTAGCCATCTTGCCTGTAGGCACAAGACCCCTGGGAGCACCACAGCCACCAAAGATGTGCCACCAGCTAGCATGACCTAGTCCATGGGGGACTGGGAGCCTGGAGGGAAAGTGTGCTGCCCTGCACTTACGCCACCTCCTAGCCAAGTGGGAATGAGGGATCCTGGGGCAGCTGGGTAAACCTGCTGAGTGGTAAAGCTGGAGGCTGGCCTGGTCTGAGGGTCCACATTCAGGTCCTGCTCCAGTTCCAAAGTGGCCACGCTCCTGTGCCACACACCCCTCCTGGCACAGATTTCACCTCCCTTTGCACCACATCCACACTTGATGGTCTATCTCCAGCATTTCAGCGTTGCCTTGACCTGTTAATTCCCAGAAGGTGTCCAATCAGATTTCATATCCCATCCAGCTAAAAGCTCTCTGACCTGTCCAAGGCAGCAAATGCTCAGTTATTCTTCCTTTCACTAACAGACAATGAACAAAGAAGCATCTTCTTCCTCTCTCCCCACAATGTCCCAACAGCAGCTGGGAACCACAAAGCATTAGATGAACAGGCTTATGTATCCCCGATCTGACTCTAAGACCATGAGGCTTCATGCCGGGGGCCAGACACCTTCAAAAAGAAAGCCAGAGGGGTGGGGAGAGTGAGTTATGAAGCAAGAACCACCTCCCTTGGGCTGTGCAAAGGGAATTTGGCTCTGAAGGGCTGTAATATCTGCCTGGAGGACGGCAGCACCATCTGACAGCCTGTGCCTCCTGAGGAACAGCCACTGTTTCCCTACATGGCATCCACGCAGCCATCTCTGCTAACAGGTCTTTCTCCAGCAGGAGCAAAGGCTTCACCCAGAGTTCGCAGACTAGCCCGAGACACAGGAGTTCAACCTCAAAAGGAATTTGCTCCCATATCAAAGGGTTTAAAGATGTGGCATCAGGGCTTCCTCCTGCATGTTCCTTCCTCAGGGAACACGCTGACTGCCACGGCGGGGGTGGGTGCAAAATCCCATCTCCTGCCTGCCCACCCTCACGCTTACAGAAGTGCCGTGGTACAACCCACTCCAGGCCGGGGAAGAGCTTCGATCCGGCCCTTCTGCTGCAAACGGATCTGATTCGCTCCTGGCGCTGAGCACTCTGTAATTACAGTACATCCCACTTAATCGGGACATGCTTAATTGGGAAATCCACTTACCAGGATGTCACCTAGGGAACCGATTTAAGCTTGATAACACTTAAGAGCAATGCCTGCTGCTTTATAGGGAAGGTAATTCTCCTGCAGGGAGATGCCTTCAGGTGGCTGAATCACGCGCGTTCTTCCACCAGCACCCAATGCTGCTGGCTGCTTGTTCCTGCAACAGATTTCAGCCTTCCCCTTAAGTAGGTTACAGCCAGGAAATGCACCAACTGCTACTGCCAGCTCCAGGCTGTCCTCTGCACCAGCCTAACAGGTTGCCAATGCCACAGAGGCCAGCTCACGGTGTGTGGGCCCCCTTGGACCCACACACCCAACACGTCTGACCCCCTTCCCCGTTTGAAGATGGCTTTCCTCCCATGGCTGGGACCTTTTTTGAAAAGGATGACACGGTTAGGTTTGGCCAAGCTGTTCTTTGCAGCAGAAGAGGGGCCAAAGTGACTCAGCCATCACCTGAATCAGGGCAGAGCAAGAGCTTTGGAGACAACCAGCATCCCTTACCATTAACCCCAACACTTGTCTTCCTCCTCTTCTCTCCAACAATCAAACACATCAAATGCCCAAATAAAGAGAGGAAGGGGATATGGGAACAGCCCTTAAAGACTAATGTTGAGTCAAGCATTTGGAGTGTCCATGTTTTTAGCCTGGTTTCCTACGGGAAGGGGGCTTATGTGACCACACTGAGTATTTGTGTGTGCACATACGTGTCTCATAGATATTGCTGTTAACTGCTGAAACTCCTGAGCACCTTCAATCAAACTAGGCAGAGAAACAGCTTTTCCAAAGACAACAAATTCCCACACATTTTGTAGTAATAAGAGCCAGACAGAGGAGAAAAACCTTATGAATACCCAACCCCTCAGTAGCTCTCAGGGACTTGGGACTGCATTTTTGCAAGCCAAACCCTCCATGAACCACATTTCCTTGTTTGTAGAGGTATGCTAATTGCTCCAGGACCATTATTCCTCCAAGCTTTTGGCATTCCCTTGCTATCCCTGTCCTTTTTAATTGGACTACTTTTTTTTTTTTTTCCCCAACTGGGTGAAAGCATGCTGCTCCTCTTCCAAAGGCGAGCCCTTGGATAGAGGCTGCCTTTGCTACCGAAACATCTGTACCATATGGCAACAACACAACTTTTCAAGATGCTGTGCTGGTGGTTTTGTTCTCACCAACCACGAGGAGCTGAGGGGAGTCAAGCCAAAATCTTTGGATGCATAATAGTGATTGCCTTTCAGACACTAGAAAATGCAATGGCTTGGCATCAAATGAGGGATTTTTATGGCTGCACATGTTCTGTGCTTCTCTGAACAAGCCAACTTCCAGATTAGCTACATTGGCTTTTTAAAGTGCTATAAAATATGCAAAGGCACTTGCAATGTATAGTGATTTCTGGAAAAACAGGAGGTAAGTGCTGAAATGTCTCCTGATTTATCCTTTTGCTTCTCCTAGCCCATGCTGGGAGAAAGGGTAAATGCAATCCTCTACTCCCTTTTTGGCTTATGAGTCCTACAGCCCAGAGTAAATGGGAGACAAAATGCCAGGTACTACAGCACTTGTGCCTTTCGGCCGCTCTGATAACTGTGGAAGAGAAAACTCTCTCAATTCCCAAGTATCCCAACCAATGCCAAACACAGCAGACACCTTTCCAAGGTGCAACACAATGGGAGCAGCAAAGCTTGACTGTCACTTAGCTGGCAAAAGGCAGCACCTCCCTCAAAGATGCTGGATGGAAGGTCCAAAAGAGCAGATCACCACAATGAACCATGTTAGCAGGGTGAGGCCTTTGTTTTCACACCAGTAGGGTCACCTCCTCATCCCCTCCTCTTGCTCCTGCCCCTCTTTTCCTTCATGCTGATATAACACAGTCAGAAACCCCACGGTGCTGTGCCATGGGATTGCTCCCCCTGTCACCGGCTTGCGTTGGCTTAAGTATGCGTGCTTAACCATTACCAAGTGTCAGGTCCTCAACACAGATGTCTCAGGGGCTGGGCTTACTTTTTTGCTAAAACCAAGCCTTGCAGCAGTTCAACAAAGGAGAACATCCCAGCAACCAAGGCTGCCATTTTTTGAGCCTGGGTGGGAGGTATAAAGTATTAGTTCAAGCTCCATTTAGTTTGAGGAGAACAGTCCCCTCCCTTGGACCCAAGCTGTCCCCTTACCATCCCAGGGCTGCTTTCCTGGTGCCAAGGCAGTTCTGCCATTGGTGAGGACTCTGTGGCCACTGCGTGCCACCCAGTGCTACTGGCAATCAATGCTGTAGTCGTTACTGACCTCCACAAAGGCGAGTGTCGTAGCCCTTATCCATCTCACTGCAGTCAGGTTCAGACGAGCCCCTCTGGAACAGAGAATTGAGTATTTATGAGCTGGAAGTTTTTAAGTGCATGCCTTAGTGCCATGCATGTTCGAACCCATCCATCCCCCCAGAGCAACCGCAGCTCCCTTGCTGCCAGTACGAACAGGTAAACCCAACCGTACTGCCTCTCACATCCATTTTTACACATATATGAAAGGTTGCACGATGAGTTGGAGGGTCAGCAAACCTCAAATCTTTAAATTAACCTTGTACGTCTATATATAAAAGCAACACTTATCTTTAGCACAGTTTATGGGGCACGGATTTTGTGTGCGTTCTTAGGGCAAATTAAACATAGTTATTTAACAACTGCCAATAGAGCTCTTTGCAACCAGCAAAATGCATCACTACATCCTGAAAGCTGCTTAGTGTGACCAAGGTGAAAATGCAGATTGCTTTTTAAGATTTTCAGTGCGTTTGCTGTCAGATAAGAAGTACTAGGTCTAGTGCTGGCAAGTCAGAGCTGGCTGGACTGGGAACCTTCATGCCACCACCAGAATTATGAAGGCTCATTTGAAAACACCTCAGTTACTTGGCTGTTATCATGTCAGTAAGAGAAATATGATGGAAGGGCAGGAGATGTGGAAAAGGGAGAGCTTCCTCAAACATCACAAGCTCCATTTCCAAACAGATCTGCCCAAGCCATCCAGGACAAGAGCATCTTGTCTGAAAGTCACAGCAAAACCAAATCAGCCCCAGCCCTGCCTGACACCCTCCAGCCTGCATTGGCTTTGGGCCCCCTCTCCAAGGACTGATCAACTCTTGCCCCCCAGCTTGTGCCAGGACACCCAGGGGTGACAATTCAGGCGGTCAGAATAACATCAGGCTCCCACCGAGCCAGCTCTGTCACAGACACTCTGGTAAAAACAAGCACTGTACATGGGCACAAGATATGGTACAAAAAACACACAACAAAGGAAGGATCAAGACTTAAGTGCTAAGGGCTCCTTCATTTATATTAGCAGCTCCTGCTACGTGGTCCCCACTCCATCCTCAGGGTGCCAGAAGCTTTTTGGGGGTGACACAGAGGCAGAGCACAGCAGAGAAGCTGGATGAGCAGCTCTGACTCTCCTGCTGAAGTCCTGGGACCTCAGCATCTGTCTTTTTGTTTTTGAAAAGACTGGGGATACAAATACGAGTTTTCCAGCTAATTGCAGAGACCTAGAATGGCAAAACTTAGCAATATTTGCTAATTGCAAATATTTGAAGATCTGAGTCCAAACTGGACTGATGCACCAAGTGTAAACATGGGCAGGGGCAGGGAGAAAGCTCTAGGCACTCCAGCATCTCACGGCTAATTAAAGCTGGGAGGAATTTGTCTCAGCAAGTTGTGAGGCATTTACTTCTCTGGTATGACTAAGCCACCGCGCGGTATCTAATATACCAGGAGGGGTGATGTGCTGCCAGCTAACCATGTTCCTGCAGTCGAGGTGGGCTAATTGAATACAGTTTGATGCTCCGGGGCAATGCCTCTTGCCAGTTTACCTGCACCTTCCCAACCAGCCTTGCAAACAGCAAGACAACACACTGGGAATTTTAATTATGATGGAGTATTCAAAAAATCCTGACAAAATCCAAAGGCCTGACCAGAACGATGAGTTCTTGTGGTTTTCTGCATGGCTGTTTTTCCAGCAATGCAAACTGGGTTCTTCTCTTGCAAACAAGCAATGCTGGAACATGCTCTTACCACTCATGGGACCTCGAGGCTCCCAACCACCTCCAAGTGCTGTCTTTAACCATGGTAGGAAAGTTGCAGCTGCCTTGTCTTGCACTAGTGATGCAAATATCAAGGTGAATTTCTCCACAAATTACCAACAATTCTTCCCTTTGTCTCTGGCTCCAGCTGAAGAGAAGGAAGTCACTCCAGTAGGACCTACACATTTAATGGCAAAAAGATGTTTCTCAGAGGCTACAACTAAGTTACAACAGATGTTGGATTTTGGGAACTGCCCTCTACTGCTCTCCTTGGGGAAGGGTGGAGGAACTCCATTTCATTCCCCTGTTGTTTCCCTGGGCTGAAATGGCTTTTTTCCTTTCTTTTCCAGCCCAACCTGACTCACAAGCTGGGCTGATCCCAGTTGTCATCTGGCCCCATTTTGCAGCTATGCCAGTTTTGGTTCATTTGCTGAAGCTTCAGCATGGCACAAGGGGCTCTGCCCTGGGCAAGGGCAAGAAACCAGCCACCTTTCAGGGTTTCCAGGGGGTCACCCCTGTGCTGACAGCCTCCAGAGGTCCCTTTCTGAGCACTTGGGAATCCCCACCTGCCCCCTTTCCCCTGGGACAGCCTGCACAGAGGGGAGGTGACCTTGCTGGCTGGGCTGGTCACTCCTACATTTTGCATGGGTTCAGTGGCATCTGTCCACAGCCAGCATTAAAGCTGGCCAGCCACCATCACCAGAGCAGGGAGGCTCCCAGAGGACAGGCTGAAACTGTTCACCTGGAAACAGAGATCATTTTTAGAGGAAAATCCTGTTGGCTTTTCAAAATGAGGTAGGTTTCTACCCACAATACTTCCCCAGCCAAATGCACTTGTGGTACCAAATGCATGACTAAAAGAAAAGGACCTGCTATGTCAAAATGGAGCTGTGGTTTTCAAAGCTAACAGGGAGAAAGCGCACTGTAAATACCTGGAGGAAGCGTAGGCACGGCTTATTAATAGTCTCACTTGCTGTGAGACTTTAGTCTGTATGACAAGGCTTTCACTGTCCTCCCGACGTCCTTGGATGCCCTGTTCCTGTACTGAACACTGGGCTCTTTAACCACGCAGCATATCCATCAGACCTGCCAACTTACAGATGGGGCACAGAAGATGGGTTAATACCACCTATATTAGTGCTTTAACTGCCAGAGCATCCACCATCCATCCTCAGCTGCTGGGGAGAAGCTCCTGTCCCTAGCACTGGTTCCTACACAGGATTCAGCCAGGGATGTTGATGGGACAAAGGAAGGCAAGAAAGGATGCCAAGTATGGTCATTCCCCAAAAATCTGAGTTGCAGGGGTTTAACGTTGCCTGAACTGCAAGTAGGAGTTAATTTCATTATCTTTACACCCTGACTCAACCACTAATTCCCCAAAGGCTGCACAAAGTACTCGCTTTCTGATTTCCCTCCTGTGCTGCTGCGTAGTGCTGCTGTCGAGACAGCTACTGAGTTTTCCATCAACAGCAGCTCCCTGATATTTAAAGCCATTATGAACTAGACCAGATTTATGCATCCCTGCATAGCAAAGCCTTGCCCAACACAGGGGGCCCATACCCTTTGACTTCTTTCCCTGTGAAAACCATAACAGAAAATTAACACCCTACTTAGGTGAAGGAACAGTAAGCAGTCCATACACTGCCACACTACGGGCATCTCAACACGGTCACACAAATTGTGTTTCTTTTTTTCAGATACAGGTTCTTCTATCAAACAGAGTATTAGACAGATGGGCTGGTTTTGGAGAAGGGTTGGCTATTTGCCTACAGAGGGAAGAAAAACAGTCTTCAAACAGCCCTCCTGCCCCAGCTGATGCTGGTAAGAGCTGGTCCCCATGCAGTAAGGGAGCTTCTCAGATTATCTTCACACTCATGTGCTATTTCAGCACTTTTCCTCCCAGCCTGTAGATTGCTCAGGGCCCAGAGATGCACAGACTCATGTTATTAAATGGCTATTTCTGTGGCTGTTTTTTATTTTTAGGAAATGTTACGGAAACATTCACCATTACTGCTTGGAGGTAATGGAAAAAAGAGGCGAACTCCGAATTCTGGGCGATGGGGACCTCAAGGCAGGCAGCCAAGCTGGGCTGGGATGTGGCCTGGCTTCCCTGCCGTGTTTACAATCTGTGCCCTGAGCGGGGACATGAATGAATCACGGCAGTGTCCTCAGCAGCCGTGGGGCGTGCAGTGGGCTGGCGCTCTCCCTCTCCAGCTGGCCATGCCGACCCCTCCCCGAGGGCTTAAAAGCATCCGTGTGCTGAACACAGGCTGGGATCAGCGGTGGCCAACCTAAACAGAACTGCACTCAAAGAGACTGTTGAACACCCAGGGATGCTGCCCTTACCCAAGATGCTGACCCAAAAATGACAGGCAGTGATGGACAGCCTCTCCTCTTCAGTTTGCAGGGACAAGGGACAGGAGGCAAGCTGCATTTCTTCCTCAGAATTGGGTTTTGTGGCTTCACACTGAATCCCTCCCCGCCTTCTTCAGCAGTAGATGTCTCTAAAGGGTCTGTTTGCTTCCTTGGAGCATTTGGAGCTGGATTCTCCCTTGCGGAGCCAGCTCTCGCCCCATCCCTAAAAAAAGATGGTTTAAATTAAAGGTTAAATCTGTGGTGCCAGCACTCTTTTTACCGTTCCTGAGTGCTTGTGATACAGGCCCAGCAGCAGGCAATACCTGGATCCATGCATTTGTTTCTTTGCCCCTGTGGGATGTCAGGTGGGCTGCAGAGAAGAATATCCTGAAAGAGAGAGAACAGGAATCACTCCAGGCTGAATAAACCCATTCTGCAATGTGTTCCTCTGACCTCTGCTCGCCAGTGGGGAAGCACTGGAGGGATGCGAGTGGGGCCATTATCAGCCCCGTGCCCTTCCATGCTTCCCTGGCATGGGGCTGGGCTGGCTCCATCACACCCCAATACACTGGTGCTGCTGGAACGGCTGGTGGATACGTTCCTCACCTGATTTTGGCAAAGTGGCCATGGCAACTCGCAAGACCTGGAACCAACTGTGTTGAGAAAGCCACAGATCTTGACCCAGCAGCCACATGACAGAAGCCATCGACGTACCTGGCAGTAAAGGAAACCCTCTTGAGCAGTGGCATCAAGGTCACAGAGGCCCAGCTAACTTCTTCCTACCTTCTGGCCACCTCAGACTAAAAGGGACACTTCCAAAGCAGAGATGGCAATGTCACCCATCAGGTGGTGACTGCAGTACTGTCACATGCGCTCTGCCCCTCACCCTGTGCAAAGGGACCCCACCTGGGCCATCGTCCCCTGCCTGCTGTGCCCAGCACAGGCAGTGAGGGGTTCCCCACCACCGCAGGAAGCCACTGTTCAGAAGTAACCACTGGTGTGAGACCCGGCTAAAGAGGGGAAGCACATCTATTAGGGAGGCTTTTACATTTTAGACACTTTGGTGAGACCCGGCTAAAGAGGGGAAGCACATCTTTTAGGGAGGCTTTTACATTTTAGACAAATTTTAAGTAACCCCAGTTTTGCCCTTTGCAGCAATCAGCTGAATATTTCTGCACTATCTGTCAAAAACCCAAGTGTGCCACCAACACACAAATGGATGGATGATAAAGAATAGAAACCACAGTTTTGGTCAAAGTCATCATGTTCCCTCACTGATTTTCCTGTGGATGGTATCATAATCCTGGATACCACATTACCTCACATACCCACAGCTGCAGCCATGTGAGCACAGATGCGAATTGTCAGCCAATGTGGCCTTTCTCCCAGGAGTTTGACAATATCGAAAAACTCCTGTCCTCTACGAGCTCATTTCCTGAAGCACCGGCTTTGACCTGCAAGTGGCTGTCGAACAGCCCATCTCCTCTGTGGCCCAGCCTGGGCAAGTGTGGGTTGCTGATGCCAGAGCAATGGGGGCCACAATCACCCCGTTGTGTGAAACGCAGTGCGCTGGGTGCAACACAGAGCCCTTGACCGCAAAGACCCGAGATGTGCTCAATAGGACTCTTGCGCTGTTCGCCCGCTAAGAGCCTTAACTTCTTACTGCATTATGCTGGGGTTTTAGGCAAAGCAGAGTTCCCAGCAGGGTGCTGGATAGATTTTCTTTCCCATGAAAAGAGACTTACACCTTCACATTTGTTCCTTGTCCCCAAATCCAATTCTTTTCAGGTAGAGGAGAGAGGCATTTGATGGATTATAATTAAGGAGGTGCTGTTCCGAGCAGGGGGGCAAGGGGACAGGAAGGTTAATGTAGGATGTGGCTGCATCGCCTAAGGAAGAGATGATCTAATGGGAAAAGCCTTGTGAGAGGAGAGCTTTCTGGCTCTTCTCTCCTGCGTTGCAGGTGGGTTTTACAGGCACACGCTGGTTGAGTTTAGTCTGGCTGGAGGTTGACACTGGTCCCCCTCTTACTGTGCAGTAATGCTCAGCAGCGGTGAGCGGCTACAGGAGGGGGGTATCTGCACTACTTGTGTCAGGAAGCCTCACTGCATCCAGGCATCAGGAAGGAGCTGCTGACAGGACCACAGAGCTCACATATATAATAAAAGATAACTATCTGCCAATATATAATATAACCCTTCCCAGGCCTCCAGCATCATTCACTCCAGAGCCCCAAAGCACTGTACAAACAGTAATTAAAACTTCCCGGCCCCCAGCTTTGCCAGCGGCGCTGAATTCATTTTCCAGTGTGGGAAAATAAGCCTTACATGATTACGAGCAACAACGCAATTTCAGCAGCAGAAGTTACTGGTGAAACACAAGCTGTAATTTGAACCCTGGTCCTTTACTTCTAACAGGAGGGTCTTCAAGACAAGAATGAGTGGTTGGTTTCTTCTCCATCCCACACACTACACCCATCTATCCCTGTAATGGGCAACACAAGACTAACCTGGTACATCTATTTGGTCCCAGTGGCTAAAATCCATTCTTCTCCATCCCACACACTACACCCATCTATCCCTGTAATGGGCAACACAAGACTAACCCGGTACATCTATTTGGTCCCACTTGCTTTGCAGAATTAAAGTCTGTGGGGAAGTGGAGAGTGCTGGAAGAACTAGGCAGATGACTGCAACAAGCCCCTTGTCCAGTTGCACTTCCTGGAGCATCTCTGCACCTCTATCCAGCACTATCAAGTTCAGAGCTCCTTGTGCCACCCTGCTGACCACAAGGCTGACTTCCTTCCCCAGAAATGTGTTACCAGAAACATCCTTCAAGAAGGAAACGGACACTGGAACATTAGAGCTTGGCTTAGTTCAGAGCTTGCCTGCTCACCAGAAACACTGACCCTTTTCCTTCTGGTTTTCTTAACACGGTAACAAGAGTCCAACACCAAAGCAGCCTGTCCCTCTCCTGGTTCCTGCCTGCTCCATGGTCTCCAAGAAACCTTGGAGAAAAATCATGCAGTGTTGGTTGTGGACAAAGCCCTTCTTTTCAGTATGAGCATGTAGGAGCTACTCAACATGTGCTGCTTCAGGTTCTAGCAGATGGACGGCAAAGAGCCCGTGTCAGGTTGCACCTGATGACAGGGTTTCACCTAGAACCCTTGGCCAACATCTCTCCCTTCCCATGGCTAATGTGCTGGTCGACACTGGGGACCTGCACAGCGCGTGGTCCCTTCCCTTCCCATCTACCCCACCATCACCTTGATGGTTGGCCAGCCAGGCTGCTGCTCTAACATCTTAGAGATTCCTTATGGACTCTTTGGGAGGAAAAAGCTATTTAAATGCAAAATGACATTTCTGCCTCAAGGAAACTGGGTACCACTCTGCCACCACTGCCAAGCCTGGATCCCCAACCTCCAGTGGGACTCTTCCAGGGCAGACACTGGGCTGTCTGGAAACCCCAGAGAGGCTACAGGGGACCTCGTCGCAGAGGGGAAGGGTCCAGACAACCAGAAAGTCCAGCCTCCCCCCCAACTGTTGGGCTGCTCCCAGATGCATACCAGCACCACCTGCGTCCACTCACTCTGGGGAGTGCTCCTGTGGTCTCCCAGAGCTGGGGAAGTGCTAACAGAGCCAGCAGTGCTGCAGGGAGGGTTAATTTAGTTATTTGCAATGGATTTTCCATACCTGTCAGTATTTCCAGCCCTGAGTCGAGAGAGAGACAAAGACTTTGCTGGGAGAAGGGCTTTGGTAAAGCCTGTGGTTTTGCAGTTTAGCTCCAGAGAGGGCTGGGGACTCGCTTCACTTCTCTCGTCATCCCTGCAGGCCGACCCCCAAGGAGAATGGGGATCCAGCTTGGCTTGCTGTGCTTCACATCTGAAAGGGATGGCCTTCTGTGAAGGGAAAGAGAGACCTGGAAATCTGCTGCTTCCATTATGCTTTCTTTGGGGCTAAATTAGTTGTTCGAAATCAATGCAACCATGAAGAAAGCAGCCTGCGGGACTCTATCCAGAGAGCCTAACTCCTGTTAAAGATCTAGGAAGAGCTGGGAGAGAAGTACCCACATGGCAACAAGGAGTGTTCCCTGTGGATGATGTGATTTCCAATGAACGTCTCTATGGAGGGGGTTTTCCACTTGCCCAGCAGGCTCTGGGGAGGCCAGGCAGGCAAAGCAGAGAGGGGACTACCCTGCACCAGCAGTTGCACAGTCCCCACTCCATCACCTTTCTAGGACTGGAAATGTTTTCTTTTCACTCCAAGACAAAATGATGCCAAGCTACAAATATCAAAATCCTTCAGGTCAAAGCCATATTCTTTTTCTATTCCTCCTCTGGCCTGAAAGGTGATTTGCCAGCTCGAGATGCACTATCTGGGCAATTACCGTAAGAGAGCCATCTGTGATGCTCCCAGCAAGACCCTGCTGCCAGGCACAGCTGTGCCAGCACAGCCCTGCCACCGACTTCAGCTCATTTATAGCAGTGGAGCTGGTGGACAGAAACTGGGCTGAGCTGGAGCTGGCAGGGCATGAGGTTTCTGCTTTGATGGCACCCCCTGTTTCTGACTTGCAAAGGCACTAGAATTGTGACAAAGCCACGGGGAAGCAGGAGCGTTGCTCCAATAAAGCTGGTTTCATGAGAAATGGCTTCCCAGACAGCAGCAGAAGATGGAGGGGAGCCCACCCTCACCCAGAAACACGTATCTGAAGGCTATTTCTGCCAGGAGAGAAGGTAGTACCAGGCTGAACAAGAGCATTTGTCTGAACTAATAGGCCATGGAGATGTTGGAAGAAAGTTTCCTTTGGAGTCTCTGCTTTCACTTACCATCCATCTGTGACAGCTCTTTCCTCCTCTTGGCACACGGTTCTCATCCCTCAGCTGACATCCCATGGCAGAAAACACTAATCACATCCTCCTCCTAAGACGAGACACAGGGGAAAGAGGCTTAGCAGGAGACAAAGAACCTCATGGCCTGGGGTTCCCCCCAAAAAATCCCTGTGGTTCTTGATTCCTGAGCTGGGACAAAGTGGGCATCAAGGTTTTAGCAGTTGTTGGTTAGAAAATAACCGTGAGAAAGGAATAAACCAATTAATTGCTGACCCACTGACAGCCAACACTTCTCCCCCCCACACAATAAAACCTGTCTCCATGGCTCAAGCAGATTTAGGGTGGCTGCAAAGAGCCTAGAGGAAGAAAAAAACCCTTTCCCACTCCAGCTAATAATATTTCCAGATAATCTGTTTGAGGCAGCACCCTCTGCGAACTGGGAAAGCCTTTAAGAGCTGTTAACACCTTTATTCAGACTTCCTCATCCTCCCCCAGACAAGCTGTGATTAATTATCCAATCTGCCCCAATCCCCCTGGGAAACAGCGCCTGGTCCAGGCATTTGCCCGAGGATTTGCAGGGTCCCTCTGCGAGAGCAGCTCCTGCTCTCACTGTTGGCTCCAGACAAGCAGGAAAGGGCCAACGGGGAATAAACTGCTTCCAATTTTGCCTTTAGGTCGGCAGGGGTTGTGGGTGGTAGGAGGGGAGGTTAATGCAGGATCTAGGCAATGTTCATGGCTTTTTCTTTTGCTGGTGTCTGCAGGCAGCACCATACGGGACTGTCCCAGGAAGCCCACCTCTGGGAATTTGCCACTGGAAGCACAGCCCCTTTGGTTCCCACCTGGATTTTCACAGCCCTTCCAGCTTGGCCGCTCTCTGACTCAGCTTGCTCTGATGATACTTCCTTTCCTACCATTTCCTAGTCCTAGCAGAGGCACTGGGGATGGAGAACGCAGGGAGGAAAGGGGAATTACAGCCTCTCAGGTTGCTGCAGTAGCTGGGACACTGTGCCCAAGAGGCGCCCCTGTGTAGACTATTGCAGACCAATGCAGCTCATAAAACTTCTCTTGTACATAAGCTGTCCCACCTGTGCTACCTTTATCCATCAGATCTCAGGCTCTTTCACATCACAGGGTAATGATCCCTGTCCCTAGGGCTGCACACAGCTCCTCCTGGCCATGCAAAGGGAGGAGATGAGCTGCTCCAAGGTCACAGTATCACCAAGCAATTTACTGAACCCAACAGTGGCAAATTCCCTTCATACCCAAATGCCAATCTCTGCAGCATTACAGATGACACTAAATCCATGTCTGTCCACCACAGCCCTTCATCCATGGTAGCTGCAGCTCTCGCTGTGTAAGTATTAACATGTTAATGCCCACTCTGCCCCAATCCCCTTTGCTATGGCAGGGTGGAAGTGTGGGTCTTCTGGGGAGACTGTGGCAGCAGCATGCACGTGTGTTATGATTTTTATCACTATGCAGAGCCCCTAGAAATCCTGCATCTTCAGGGAAGACCTGCATCTCCCCATCACACCCACAAGACCTACCTGTGCACACACTGAGAGGGTGTGAGTGAGGGGTGAACCACGGGGCTGGCATGTCCATGTTGCCCAGCCACAGAGAACCTATGAGTTAACTACCATGGCACCCTTCCTTTCAGGTCTGGAACTGAGGTTTCCCGACACTTGGAGGAGCTCCTTTCCATTAAACCTTCCCCCTTTGCCACCCAGGGCTGCCCAAGAACTCACCCCTGTGCACTGTATGCTGTCTGCTGGTCTATTTACATCTACCAAGGGCAAGACCTCAGAGACATCCTCGTGTCTCACCATGAAGAAGTATCTGCCTTCACCGTTTTCTACCAGCCACCCCTAGAAACCTTCAGCCAGGAAATAAAAGTAGGGAGCATAGTAGCAGCTTGGGGGTCCTGGTAGGTTTTGCAAATGAAAACCATTGTCCTCTCACTGTCCTCCTCTCCTTATAACCGGAACAATGTGCGTAGGGCATTTTCAAACAAAACAACTTTAGATTCATCATCTCGTGTGCTCTTTGAAAAGGTGCCAAAGAAAGAATGAGGAGAAAGAGCCAACATGTCTACCAGATGGATGCCAGCTCCCCTGGGACGCTTCACAGCCTCAGGTGTTGGTTACCATCACACCTACACACTCTGCTTCGTGGGCTGGGCTTGGTTTCAGTACTCTCTTTATTTTTAGCCACACTTTCAATAAAGGGGAAGAAACCACCTCTTAATTTCTGCAGCTTTCTGAGGCCCTTGAGAAAGAGAGAGCTGAGGAGCAAGAAGGCAGCTGGGATGGCCACAGCCCTTCTCCCTGCTGAAGGCTCCAGCCAGCCCAAGAGTTATCTCTGCCTCTCTTCCAGTCCACATTCAGAAACAACAGTCATCAAATTGGCTTGACCAGGTGCTGGGGAAGTTCCTGGGAGCACAAAATGCCCACAGCTTGCAGATCTGTTTTGCCAGGTCTTCTCCAGGTCAGGGAGCAAGTGTAACAGTCAGGTTCCTTCTCCAGGAAGGAAAGCAAAAGGGTTCCTGGCTCTGCCAACAGTGCCTGCTGCTGCTAACTGCCTGGTGGAGATAATATATTGAGAAAATAATGACCAGAGGGAATCACTGTGGGGTTTTGGCCTTTGGCATGTGAGTGGTGAGCATACAGCTCCATGGCGATCGAGGGACCACCAACGTACCGGGCTGGGTCTCAAGTCAAAAGAGAAGGTTCTGACCAAACCCATGCACTTCCTCCTAAAGGAGGCACTTTGGAGAGGGGGCCTCTGGTGCAGAACAATGGTTCATGCTGGCTGTCCATCCCCACCTGGACTGAGGCATTCAAGATCTGAAGGCTGGTACTGCGTTGGCCCTGAAGATGCTTGGGCAGCTGCCCCAACTGACCACTCTCAATGCGTTTCTGGGAACCTGCGTCTCCAAGAACCTGCGAGCAGCCACAAGGGTCTGCAAGTCACCTGTCTCCATTGAGGGCTGTGATGAAGAGCTGCACAGTGACAAGCTCCAGTGTGGAACAGGGCCAGGCCCTGGCTCTGCCCATGGTGTGGGCACAGGTGTTACTCCTTCTGCATGTTACTCCTCCTGCAGCCGTCCTGCTGGCAATGTGCGGCGCGGATCCAGCAATGCCCAGCCCAGCTATTTCAGCAGAGACAGCATGTTTTTATGTGGGTCTAGCCACTATTTGGATAGGAGACATGAGGAAAAACCAGGTGCTGCAGGAAGTGGTTTGGGTGATTTAGTAGGTGGCATCTTCCCGCCAAGTTAGCAGCACACTGACACCCCTCAGCAGGGAGTTCAGGGCTTTGTGCTGCTGCAGGTGTTGCTATTTTAATGACATCCCAAGCTTACTGCTTGTGGTCACCCAAGATCCCACTTCTTGCAAGAGCAGAGGTGTTAGGTCCAGTGTCCTGAGTAGGCTCCAGTCTTCAGCAATTTCACTCTGCTGAGCCAAGAGCTGCAAGAATTTCCGCTGGACACATTATTTTTCACTCCCTTTTCCCACTATGACAACTGGTTTTTGAGGTGCCAGAAAACAGCATTTACAGAGGAATATCAAATACAAATGCTTCCCATTGCCTTGAAAGATCTTTTCTTCTTTTGCTCCATACTCTCTCTCTAAGGCCCACCAACCCTAGTGTCTGCCTCACCTTGCTTGTGTAATTTCCCTGCTCAACAGTTGGCTTTGCTCTCCTCCAACTCACTGTGGGTTGTGAAGGTCTCCACCATCCCTAGTTTGGCTGAATTAGTGCATCAGGCCAGACCCTATCTGCCCTGCTCTCCATCACCACCCAGGAAGGTACCAACCGCACCTTGGTCCTTTGCAGGAGATTGCAGCTGCTTCCAGAAAAGAAATAATCGATTATGAGACCAACATTAATGAAATATGAGATTGTGACTTGGGACAGACTAAAGCCATAGAAAGCATTTTAAATAATTCACCACGCTGAAAGTAAAGCATATTAGTGGGAAAGATATTCAGCTCCTTTCACAGTGGCATTAACTTCTGTGTAACCAGAGCTGATGCTGTGAGCTGACAGCAAAATGAGACTGCTGCTCGGTAGGAAATTATTGCATTTCAAAACGTATTTGAAAAATCAATGTTTTCCCCCCAGCCCAAAAAATTATTTGAAAGCATTAAAATATTTTGTTTTGATAGTATCTTGTACGAGAAAATGAAATCCAAAATTAAACAAAAGCACAAAATGCTGAAACAAATCACAAACCCCAGAGACGCATGCTGGCAAAACATTCAGCCAAATCACTGCCTTCTGCAAAAATGCTTCTATTTTGGCAAACCCACGTTTTTTCAGGGGCAGACTGATCCACCAGAGACTTCTGAACCCACAGTAAGCAGCAATGGAGGCTGAGGAGAGACACTGCGTGGGAGGCCAACGTTTAAAATGTCACCGTTTTGTTTTTCACTTGAAATCACTCCAAGGGCCGCAGGGAAGATGTTCCAGAGGAAGAATTGTGCTTTGGCTGTCTGGGAAAGTCACCGTCAGCACCTGGGCAGAGTGTGGGGTTACCCAGAAAACCCTCACTCTTTCACAAATGCCCCTGGAAGGGTGACCGTCACCTGGACAATTATTTTAACTTTATCTCAGCATATTTATATTGGTTAAGCTAAACTTAGCTCAAGAGGTTGTTGAGGATTTTTTGCTGGGACACACATTTCAGCTACTCGCAATGCCAGGGTGGCAGCAGGAAGGGACTGTCACTTCCAGGCAAGGGTCATCTTCTTTATCTTCATTATTCATATCTTCCTTATGGAGGCAGGTCTTTAGAGAGGAAAAGTGTTTCTTTGGGGTTGGTGGACAAGAGTGAATGAACGATGCACAAATAGCATAAGTTGGGTAGCTGTGACCCTATGCAACTCACATGCAGGTACACTGTAGGGCTAGATTACAGTCATGGGTCCACCCCAGCAATGTCTTCTCTGAGATGGCAGAGCCTTTCCAGCCTCCTTTGGAGACCACTTCAGTTTCTGAACATCTACAGACACCTGTGCAACAACAGCCTCATAGAAAATTCAGACTGAGTTCCCTCGCTTGCTGTTGAAATCATTGCAGAAATCCCAGTGGGAAACCCCTCTGAGATGTGACAACACTCACGAGACAATACTCCTGCCTACTTCCACCAGGCCAGAAGGTCCTGCTACTCACAGGGATGCTCTAGTCAAGGAGAGCAAGGAAAACACCTACAAAGAAACAGCTTCTGTGGTTTCACCTTAAAAGGTCAGTTATGTTACCTGTTGTGCAATGTGCTGAGAACCTACCACAGGTGATTAACGGTCAGAAGTTATTAGATCACACATCGTATAATCCTCCCTGTACCTGGCAAAACAATTAGTTATGATTCATGAATTCCAGCCTTGTTATGATTCCCAAACAGACACATTACACTGAAAACTCTCTTCCACAGCTTTTGCAACAGAAAACCATGAGGAAGTGACATGGACAGCAAGTGAGACCCTCCTTAGGCTGATACCCACACATCTGAGGGCAGCAGAGAGAAGGTGGGGCCCTACCTCCTTAATTTTGAGGACACAACACCCCACACCCTTCTCCACTGAGATGCTGTGAGATGCATGAGCCACTGCTCATGCTGGGAGGTGGCTGGGGACAGAACAGTGACACTTGGGGGGCGAGGGGAGGCAGCCTAGGAGGGGCACATCGGAAGTAGAGGTTACTAGCTGGTGAGGGAGGGAGAAAGGGCAAGGACTGAGGTCCATCCTCTCTACCTCCACAGCAGTCAGCTCTGGGCTAGGGAAGAGTTATAACATGACAGCTTGATTAGAGAGAGCTTGATTTGTGAAGTGGATGCAATTAAAAACTTGGGTCCTCAGCGTCTGTCTTAGTAGCTGTGTTAAACTGAATCAACTCCTGCCTCACTGTGTGCTGTCAAGGGGCTGCTTCTGCTCCTCTACTTTCTTTGAAATGCTCTTGCTGCAGCTCAAATCCAGCTGAGCTGCTGAGGATGGGCAGGAGCAGTATTTGTGTTCCCTGAGCATTGAAAAGGGACCACAGAACTGGCCTAGGGAGAGATGAGCTAATCCAGGGAGGAAAAGTCCGTCAAAGACAAAAACGATGCCTCGAGAAGATCCTGAAAGCAAACTCACACAGGTGGGCAGCACATACACAGGAGACCACCTGAAGGAGCTCCTGTGTCATTTTCTTCCAGAGGTATCTGCTCTGGCCACTTTGCAAGAGAAGGAATGGGGCTAGCTGGACCCTGGGTTTGATTCCAAGTGGTTCTTACCTTAGATGAGATGAATGTGAATGTGGCTGGATCTCTGGAGAGCACTGCAACCACCCTAGATACTACTGAAAAGTGAGACAGCTTTGATCCAAGCAGCAGTATTGTGACTTCAGCAGGAACAGCTGAAAACTCTGGGGTCAGGAGCAGCCACCGTTTCCCAAAGCTCACCTGCCACTGGTGAATGCACCCTTCAGACAGGATCCAATGCTGACCTCAAAAGAGAAGCACCAGCAAAGCTGGGGAGATGATGGCCCCATGCCCATCCACCCTGATGTCATTAAAATTTTGCTTTTGAGATGCATCAGTGTCTCCAGGTCCACAGGTATAAAACCCCACTAAATATTTCATTTTCATCAATTGCTTTCAGTAAGTGCCTGTTGAGGAATTCATGGGAACGTTTTCTCTTTGACACAGAGATACTTTCAATTATGAAAGACGGCTAAAAATAAAAGGAAATTATACTGTTCAGACATCTCTGGAGGTGGAGACAGGAGGGGGAACCGTCAAGGAGAGCCAGGGAAGAGATTTTTGTTTGATGTAAAGAAAGGCTACTTATTTTTACTGACAGAAAATGTCAGGAGGCAGCCTGACTTGAGTATCTGGAATCCATCAGTCACCTCTATTAATAATTTGGCCGGAGTACCAGAGTTAAGAGTCATGACAGTCTCTTTCTCTGGCTGTAGGGGGTTGGATCACCGTCCTAAATCTCTCGGTTGTACACATATTTTTTTTAAATATGCTTTTTCTTTTTTTCTTAAACACAGCTTGCAAGACTAAGGAGAATCTTTTGGGGCTTTTTTTTTTTTTTAATAGCAGAGGCTTGGGCTTCTTATATACTCAGCAAGTCTACGGGATGTGTCCTAATGTTGATAACACATTTACATTTTCTAGTGAAAATGACCTGGTTAAGTGCAGGGCTTGGACCTTCATGGATCAACCCACTGAGATAAGAGACTTATTCCTCTGACAGCTGCAACAGGTTGCTTAGCTTCTCCTACAGACCATCATCTGAGGGACGTGGTGAGCTGCAGTAATCATCTCTCTGCACAGTTTTAGCCCTTCACAACATTTTCAAGCCTAAACCTCTTTTAGTGAGTAATAC
Organism: Calidris pugnax; assembly: GCF_001431845.1. Classification (NCBI taxonomy): domain Eukaryota; kingdom Metazoa; phylum Chordata; class Aves; order Charadriiformes; family Scolopacidae; genus Calidris; species Calidris pugnax. The sequence goes on along the minus strand of NW_015091179.1, from coordinate 1,184,537 downwards.
AACTTGCATTACTGGGGTAATACCTCGGGCTCAGAGAGTGCTCTCCCTCAGCTCCCCATGCTAACACAGCAGGGTGGAATCGCTCTCTGACACTCTCAAGATGAGTACCCAGGAAGCCCAGCCCTCTAATTTCTAGGTGATATAAGCTGGGTAAGATGATTTCCCATGTTCTTCAAAAAATCTAAGTCTCACAGGGTGTTTTGCAGAGCCACTCACTGTCCTGGCCAGCAGCCAAGTCACACCATCATTTGATGGGCAGCCATCCTGCCCATCATTTTCCTCTACTCAAAATCAATTTTCGGGTCTTGGGATTTTCTTAATATGCCCAGTCCACTGATGCCACAGTGATGCCTGGGATGGCCTATTTCCCAGACATCATTCGGCCAATTAGTTGGGAAACATGGAAATAAACCTCACTTCTGGAGGAGTCCAACCTTTCCCACACACTGACCCTAAAATCAGTTCCCAACAGATCTCAGAGCTGACTCCCATTTCAAGTGCTAAGCTATTCCTTTGCTGATGCCTGTTTATCAACAGTGATAAAAAAAGGAAAACGTTAAAATAAAATACTCACCTCTGTTATTTCAGGGACGTGGAAGAAGGGAGAGCCACAGAAGATAAATCCACGTTAAAATAAAATACTCACCTCTGTTATTATTTCAGGGACATGGAAGAAGGGAGAGCCACAAAAGATAAATCTAAGTCCTGTGATGATGCACTCCTTGAAGAGCTCCGGTGTTGCTGTGATCAGGGCAGCATGACTACCTGAACAACACAGAAAGGAGAAGATATCATGGAAAAGTAGTGAATTTGGTGCAACAGGAGTGCACTGAAATGCCAAACAAAGGTTTAATTACAAAGGGAATGTAACTAACTGATGGGGGTAATTGGGTGTGCCTGTGCTGTCTAACTCCTGATGTTTTCTCTGTCCCTGATATGCATGACAGGCTTTGGGGCTCTGGGTTAACATCTGGATCTCCAGTTTCACATGAGATGCAAATTCTGTAACAATTTTCAAGCCCTCTGAGGGCTCCAAGGCTGATGGAGCTCCGGTGTTGCTGTGATCAGGGCAGCATGACTACCTGAACAACACAGAAAGGAGAAGATATCATGGAAAAGTAGTGAATTTGGTGCAACAGGAGTGCACTGAAATGCCAAACAAAGGTTTAATTACAAAGGGAATGTAACTAACTGACTACCTGAACAACACAGAAAGGAGAAGATGTCATGGAAAAGTAGTGACTTTGGTGCAGCAAGGAATGCACTGAAACGCCAAACAAAGATTTAATTACAAAGGGAATGTAACTAACCGATGGGGGTAATTGGGTGTGCCTGTGCTGTCTAACTCCTGATGTTTTCTCTGTCCTTGATATGCATGACAGGCTTTGGGGCTCTGGGTTAACATCTGGATCTCCAGTTTCACATGAGATGCAAATTCTGTAACAATTTTCAAGCCCTCTGAGGGCTCCAAGGCTGATGGTGGAGGCTTGCCTCTAAGTGAACCCTATAAAGTTGCCTCTGGAAAATCAGTTGACTCCTTCTGCTTCCAAAGGACAATATATTCTTTTCCCATGACCTTTTTCCTTTTTCAAGCCACTTTCAAGTCCAGCAGGACTACAAGCCACTACAGTGGAAGCTCCTTGTTCATGACAATGTCAGGTTTGAAACAACATCAGTGCACTTATATATGAACCTGTCAAGCTTCTCTAAATAATTTTTAAAAACCCTGTTGTTTGGGGGTTTTTAATAGCAGGCTCATCTGCTGAGAACGATGAGACACGTGCCATGTCTGAAAATAGGGCTAGACCCATCTGAACAAACACGGTGCAGGGCAGCAGTCACCTTTCTGGGCAGGTCTTCAGTGGACAGACTGTCCTGCCTGCAGCCACAGAGAACATCAGTATATTGAGAGGCCCCTGGTGCAAAAAGACAGGGATGTGTCCATTTGCTTAATGAGAGCTGAAATCAGTTGAAGCCCTGATGCAGCTCGGTTTCAGAGCACATACTAAGTGGCCTTAAACGAGCTATTGCTTTCAAAGCAAACCAAATTGTTCTGAGGAAGCGCTACACAGATATCAATTTGCCAGAGCCCAAACAAAATATGGACAACCTCCCAGAAGTCAACGTTCACAGGAAATTTCAGACACATGTTTGCATCATCCCTTTAATTAAATGATGCACGCTCAGTACAAGCTTCTATCCTTAGTAAAAATCAGTGTTACTAATAAAAACGCAGAGAAGACACCAAATTGATAGGGGATGGAGTTAAATGAGTCCCCCAGACTGTGAGATGTCACCGCTGAGTGTCACTGAGCCATCAGCATATAGGACAACAAGAGGTGACAATACAGAGCCCTTAGCTCCATCACTTGGTCTTTGCTGGAAAGAAAACCTTGCTCCGCTGCTCTCCACAAGACCAAACTACACCCTCATTTAAGTTCCTAACTGAACATATATATAGCATACTGAGTAATTTTGATCTGCTCTGGCCTTCAATAAAATGTATGTCTTACTCCCCCACTGAGCCATCAGCATATAGGACAACAAGAGGTGACAATACAGAGCCCTTAGCTCCATCACTTGGTCTTTGCTGGAAAGAAAACCTTGCTCCGCTGCTCTCCACAAGACCAAACTACACCCTCATTTAAGTTCCTAACTGAACATATATATAGCATACTGAGTAATTTTGATCTGCTCTGGCCTTCAATAAAATGTATGTCTTACTCCCCATACAGGTGAGCAGTGAAAAGGAGAGAGCTGGAAAATATTACGCAGAAGCTGCAGAAGATCACGGTGTTTGTTATCTCTGTTTCTTCTACCCTGCAAATCAAAGTCATGGGAAGAATAGTAAAATTACCACAAAAGGACAGAATCTTGTTCTGTAGATGGGAGCTGAAAAATCTCTAGACTTTTCTTCCCTTCCACAGCACCTGCTTTGATTCATGCCTTTACCAAATCTCTAATTGGATTGGGCTGTATTCTCTGAGCCACATGCACTAATTCTAATGATCAGAGGCCTAATTAGCCATGGTCTTCCTTGCATTTTAAGCAGCAATTTTAAGTTAAAAATATTGCGTGTGTTCGGTGTTTTTTGGAGAACATTTCTGTGTTAACCCAAATGGAAAAGCACCTTCAGCACATTGCATTTTCCGCAAAATTACCACTAAACAGTGAAATGGTCCAGCCTAGTACAACTTCTTCTCTTAGCAGATGTGTTGAGCCCTGGGAGTTCAAGGTCTTACTGCACAGAGTTTGGCCCCGTAGAGTTAGTGTGAATAGCCTTGCACTCCTGCTTGTTCTTAGTTTTCCTGAGATAGCAGATAATCGGTGCTTTCCTTCTAAAAAGTTGGACTCAATCATTTATTAGGGAGGAAAAAAGAAGTTCTCTGCTAGCCAGCAGTCTTCACCTGCCTGCTGTCACGTTTATAATGGACTGCAGAGGAAGACTGCAGAGTGATTTCGAGGTAGGCATCTTCTCATTGGACATAAATAGGTTTTTATCAGGACTAGTCCCCGCACAAGAGGTTTGCTTATGAGGGCTCCTTTCCCTCGCGAGCAGCAATGAAAGTGCAGTATAATGTTGCTCTGGGAAGCAAAAGAAAATAGGAACCATAATGAAGCTGGATGGCAAGGGAGAGATGTTCTGCAGGAGCTGTGCTGTAACTGGGCTCGTGATCGACACTGACCAGAGAAGAGGAGGGAAGAATTCAGACCTCTTGTGAAGAGGAGATAATTTCCCATTACTCTTTTTTCTGCCAGATCTATAGAATAACGTTTCAAATGAACGTGCTTCACCCGAAGTCTTTTCTGGCAAACCACAAAACAATAGACACAAAGTACAATTAGGAAGTAATCATGCAAAAAGCCTCTGCCACAGGAATCGACCCAGCATGGCACAAGATGGCTTGCAGAGTTCTGCACGTCGTAGTGTGGCTTTCCTGGGTGCTGGCAAAGCTGCAGCTATTCAATGTACGCATGTTCGATTTAGCTCCTGCACAACCTGGGAATCACTCCCTGGACATCCTGCAGTCTCTCAACCATCTCTTTGCTTGGAATTGCAAATCGTGAACAGTCAGTCCTGGCTGCAAAGGGAGGGGATGGCGCAGGCTTCTCAGAGCAGGCTGGACTGGGGTTTTCCACCCAAAGGAACCCAAATCCTCTTATAGATTGTTCCCACTGTGTTGGTCTTTATTTAAATAAATACTTTACAAAGACTCAGGGAAGGGCCCTAGAAATACTGAAGATGGTCCTAGACACAAGAATTGTGCATGTCACATCTAAATAAGATACGAAAGACTGTTTCCCATAACTGTTGGGCCTTTTTCCACATAGTGAACATGGTGCCCACCTCCTTACTTTACTGATGCCAGCTTCTGGCTGGAAGAACTCACTTAGCTTTGAGAACACAGTGCTGCATTAACAGACGAGCTATCTAGGCAGCAGTTGGGACGTGCTACACAGTGCTGCATTAACAGACGAGCTATCTGAGAGCACTGGTTCATGTGCACTGCTTGCTGCCATCCTTTATCTAGGCAGCAGTCGGGATGTGCCCATTTCAGGAGTGCTGCTGGGTTTCAGTTGGTCCTCAAAGGACGAATAATGCCACTGCTTCAAGGCTAGAGCTAACCAACGACACGGACCGGGGTACAGCAGAGAGAGAGGCTGCTGGGAGAGGCTCTTTGCTCAAAAAAACCCTAAGGAGAAAGAGTTGTATCTTGTGTGCCAACAATTAATTGAAGCTAGGTAATTGTTGCAGCAGGATCCTCAGCTTCCTTTGTGTTCCCCTCTCTTTCTGATCCTCTTGCTTTCCAATGAGACAAGGCAACTGTAACATCACCAAAAACATCTTCACCAGCCCTGCAAAGCTCTATGCAAGTTAGGCACTTAGGTGGAATTAAAGATGTCTTCAGGTGCACTTTAGGATGGATGGCATGGTGGAGCATGCCCTCCATCAAGAGTCATGCCAGCATCAGGAGACCTGTGGCAAGGGAATGGTGCAAAAATCACCCAGTTCAAGCAAGCCCTTTGTAGAGTTTGTGCTCATACAGGCAGGAGAACAGGCAGCTGGGCTGCCTCTCCAGCTGAACTGAGATGTGCCTGTATCCTGTGACAGACACAGGAGCTCATCTCCAACAAAGGACTGATCATATTGAGAAAAAGGAGAAAAAATGTGTGGTGGACATTGAAGGATAAGGAAGACGCACCAGAAGGTGATAGCATGCTCCAGATTCATCATACACCAGCTAACGAATTCCAGCACCCTAAGTCCTTCGAAAAAAGCAGGTCTAGAAAGGATGCACAGCATGTAGTAAAGTGTGTGTTTCATTCAGCGCTGAACCCAGCAGAGCACATGGGGTTCCTGGTAGGTGATGGTGCTCTGGGACAAGATGGGATATCCACTCCAGCATCTCCCCAGCAGAGGAAGCCCAGCTCCACTGAGCTCAGAGATGAGCCCAGGGTGCCTGCAGGAGGGTTAGTGCCTTCAAGCTGGAGACAGCAATGAGAGGAGCCCAGCACTTACTCCTGTTTCACTCCTTGGTCTGGAGGAGCAGAGGCCCCAGGTTGCTGTTGACAGCTGAGCAAAGGCTGGAGTTAAAACCTTGGTCTGAGAGGTGAAAAAAGTCTTTGTTTCATGAACCAGTCTCCAAAGAGCATCCCTTAGAAGAATACAGCCAGTAAGATGAAATTGCCATTCATGCTTATTAGAGATGTTCAATGAATTAGGAATTCAATTAAGAAAATGTTCCACTGCAGGAAGCTCAAAAATTAAGATTATCATTATGGTAGAGGAAGGAAACATTTTTAATGTATTAATTTTTTTAAATGACATCACCACAGACAATGTACTTATTCTTGCAGCATCCAGGCCAGTAAGGACACCAGTTTTCCTCAGTGATGGGGAACGGTGGCAAAAAGATTACAGAGAAGTAGATGGTACAACGGAGGTTTTCTGTGGGACGCAGAGCTCTAGAAGATGCCAGGTCTGGAAAACAGGCCCTGAACTGTTACCTGGAAGATGTGACAGCAGCAGATGCCTGGATTAGACCTTTAGTCTCCACCTGTGACTAGCTCCCTGTCTTTCACATCAAGAGCCTGACCTAGATGGAGGCAACCACAGTGGCCATCATTGACTCAAACAGGGCTGTGAACCCAAAGAAAAAGGTGTTTCTGAGAATCATCTTCATATCCCCATACCAGGGCAGGGATTTACTGCCTACACATCTTTTTAAGGTATATTTGCGTAGTGCCAACACCTGATTCAGGGGACGTGTCAGGGGGTCCCTGCTGCTGCCTCCGTACCCATGAAATAAAGCAATGATTCAGTTCAAAGCAAAAGGTGTTCCCAAGCATCTTCCCAAAATAAGTCTGGATGGGGGAGGTGGGTTGGTTTGGTTTTTGGTTTGCAAGGAAGAGATATCACATGGAAAACCAGGAATAGAATAAATTGCAGGGGAAGGAGAGGAGGAGGAAATTGTTCACAGGCCTTTCGTGTTTCTTGTTCCCTTTCCAAACCTTGTGCACACCACTGTTTTAATTAATAACTCTGTCACCCCCTTCTAGAGTTCAAACAAAGGAGCATAAGGAGAATGTATTCCAGGCACGCAGGTACCTGGGGAAATGAAGTGATGGATTTAATGTTTCAAGGTCTCATTATGAAGCTCTAGCTCTTACTCAGAAGTTGTTCTCTGCTAAGAATTATCTGAACCACTACCTCAGGAGGTCACTTTGAAGCCGGCCTCAAATAATATTTAAAATGAAAAAAACCCCACCAAAACCCGAATACATTGTTTGGAGGTTAATTAAAATAAACACATGCATATAAACACAACCACCAGTGATAACATTTCTGTACAAGGCGGCTTTGTCACTTATTTTTCCACCTGAAGCATGCCCATGTGCAACCACTGTCATCCTACCCCTGGCATGATGGTTGGGAGAGTACTGCTCCCAGACCATACTCAAGAAGAGGAGACAAGTATCAATACCTACTTTGGAAGCTGCAACTTGCTGAGCATCAGTGATGCTCTGTACACAGCAGCAGCACTCAGACCTCCACGCAGGCAGCATATTGTCCCCTAGAGATGGCTGCCTGCTTGGCACTTTCCCCTTTGACTTTGTATTGGAGCAAGGAGGACCATAACTATGTCCTGCCCTGTCCAGGAGCCCCAAGATCAGCAGTTCTGCTCAATCTCTACCATGTGTGTTTTGGGTTCACTGCAGAACACTTGGCCCATTTCTCTTTTTCTCTGCAGTTAGGTACCTGCCAAACTTGTGCTGCACATCTCAAGGTGCTTCCCACCTCCATCCAGTCAGAACTTCCTCCTTTTACAGGCTGGGAAAACAAGACCTCCCAAGACCATGTGGAAACAAGAGGAAATCTCTAGAGGTGCCACTGACCTCTTTATTTTTTGAACAACTCTTTTGCCTTTGGGCAAGACAAAGAGTAAGTAAAACTATCTGCAAATAACTTCTGTGGGGGTAGCAAGTGCCTCGTAGGAAGTTGCTGATGTGATACATTCAGGCTGTCACTGATCATCACTTTCCTGCGCAGACAGTTCGATGATACTGCTTTCCTTAATTGTATAAAAGATTTAAGTCAGGAGATCAACAGTGCCATGAAGAACTCATGGGGAAAACAGACAATATCCACCCACCTAGGAAGGTTGCTCCAAGGAGACAGATCCCGCAACCAGAGCTCAGATGGCTGGCAAATGAAATGACAGAGAGACAAAATTCTCTGAAGCTGCTGTTTCCATTTTAATGGGGTTTTAAGATTTGATAACCCTGCCCATCCAATGACAGAGGTTGTGCCACCAGAGAAATCGGCTGTGGTTACCGATTGATTTCCTTCTGGCCGTTCACAGAGCACCAGCTCTGCCTCCATGATACCCAGTGAGGACCAATGTTGTAATGGGGGCACCTTCACCTGCAGTCCCACTGGCTCCTTCTCCCCACTGTATGAAAAATGCCCATGAAAAATTACTTTTTGTGACCTCACGAAAAGGAGCTTTTTGAAAGTACTGAAAAAGGAGATACCACCATATTCAAAGCACTAGCAGCAGAGAAGAGTATCTGATAAGACCAGCAGATTCAACCTTTCCCCAGACACTCTCCCAGACAACCAAACCTGTCTTCCAGCGTGTGAAGGCAGTGGCCTCTGGTTCAGCAAATTCAGGACTATTCCCACTCTGCAAGGGGCCGTGGTGGGAACTCTCTCTTCTCCAGAAGCTTCAGAGATGCTTGGACAAAAGGCACAAGCATAGCTCAAACCTGGATGAGTTCCTCATCCCAGCCTATAATGTGCTTTTTGAGTGGGCAGTTTAAAAGGATCAAAAGGATTAGTCAGGGAAGGGATTTCACAACAGACCTGTACAGTCAAATGGTGGCTAAAGAGAAGCATGCTGGTGTAGGAGATCAGATGAGGTTGGTAGGCCTGGGGAGCTGCTAACAAATAATGTCTCCAAATGGATCCAAACATTATAGTGCAGAAAATCAGGGGCACAATCCTCCAAAATCAGTATATAAGGAGATGCCAAGAACTTCTCAGGAAGGACTTGGAGAAACCCATGCTAAAAGCATGGGAAAAAATGCACCAGAAGCAACCTCCAGGACAAGCACAGATGGGTCCAGGCAGGGTCTCTGGTAACATGGAGTAAAGAATGAGCATGTAATGAGAGCACCGTGGGCAGGACACAGTATGGCAGACTGCCTCATGGAAAACTGCAGTGTGGGTTACCATCATCTCCAAGAGAAAGGATGAAATGGATTTCAACCCAGGCCCAGATGCTGCCCTAACAAAGCTCCAGAAACACTCTGGGGGTGTATGAGAGCATGAATGTTTATGAACCAGAAACAAAAATTAAAAGACCCAGGAAAAGGTAAAAGGCAAAACTTGGCTAAGGGAGCAGACAGTACCTCAGAAGGTCTGTTTTGTGAATCACTGTACACTGCTTCCATTACTTTCCCCTCCAAAATCACAGTCCTCACTGTAGTTATGAGGACTGAGCCAGTCCTCAAGGACCCAGAATTTAAAATTGGGATGAAAGCCCCCACTTGCTTCCAAAGAGCAGAGAAACTAGAAAAAGCACAGAGCAGTCAAATGCAAAACCATTTGCTCTTTCAACACCTACGAGCACATTTTTCTTTTTATGATCCATTTGGAAAACAGTGTCTTCTGCAAAGAACAAAAATAATCCTCCCGTCAGGCACCCCGAGGCATGGCAGTGGTCCCAGAAGCAAATCACCAGCTTCAGATCTGCGTGACGTTAACGAAGCTTAATGAGGGTGACATGTACCGCCACGCACTGAACACACCTTTGGATAACGTGGTGAGGCAACAGCCCTTCCAAAATTTTGAGCTGCAGCTTAGTTCTGGCAGATCCCACTTGCTTCAACCGTCACAACGATGACAGCCCACCACCCCACGCCTACTGTGCTGGTGAGCGCTTGAGAAACCCTCCTAAAACGCAGTGCTTTCTTTTTTTGGCATTGCCAGATGAGTCTCCAGTACATCCTGATCTCTGCCTTGCGGCTGTTGTTTGTAGCAGCCTCCAGTATTTCCTCCAGTGCCTGGTAAATGGTAGAAATTGAGGGCATGTTTCGGGGTGCACTTGAAGGATTTTGAAGTCTAGAGATGATGTAAACATGAAATAAATGTGGTTTTATATTCTAAATACAACTGTAGGGTGCTTCATTTCGAGAGGAGGCATTACTACCAATGCAGGCAGGCAGAACAATGGCTTCTCATACGAACTGGGATTCCATTTGCATTCAGATTAAAGCAAGAGAAAATTGTCAGCAAAGCGGGATTAAGTATATTTATGGATCCTATTGGCATGATGTATGTGTCTCCTAAGCAATGGAATCTGAGTACAAAATTGAGAAACCAGCAATCAGTGTAGGAAAGGAGACAGACTGCAATGACTTTTTAATGCTTTATACATTTTTTGTGTGAATTTGGTGCTCACAGAGGGCATTTATAATAAAAGGTTTGAAAGAGAAGGTGAATATAGCAATGCTTTATCTTTCTAGAAAGACCTGACCATCCCAAGATCTCAAAGCACTTTTCAAACTCAGGGAGGCCTTAACTGTGTTAGGGCAAGAGCAGTAAGTAAACTTAGGTCACATATCAAACCCATTGCAGATGCAAGGATGCCAGCATCTCATACCTGCCCTTCAGGCGCTCTGAACATCGGAACACACATCTTTTCTTTTCACAATGCAAAAACCTGTATGCACAGAGCTTGAATTTCTAACCGCCATTATTTCCCAAGCGGTCTCAAGCAGAGCACACACTGTGGTACAGATCTGTGATGAGAGTGAAGAAGAAACATGCTTGTTTCCCCCCCTGCATGGGGAAGGATTTGAAGAAAAGCTTCAGGGAATAAGAGGTTAGCTACTATTTTCAGTAAATGTCCACAGAAAAAAAAAAAACTCACTAAAGAAGAGATATCTAAAATGACTTCACGGGCACAGACAAAATAATAGAGAGAAGGTCTGAAATGCAAAAGGGATCTTAATAGAAAACTGGACGGGCAGAGATGCAACCTGGGTGTTCCAGATCCAGCTTATTACCTACTTGATTAATTTGTATTGCTTCCTTTATTTGAGAGTGGTTTATTGTGGTTCAACAACAACCTTTTTTTAATCAACTTTAAATAAGTCCAAATGAGCCTGATTTAAAATTTAATGTCTGTCTATACACCATTCTTCACCAATGTAACTGGTGTAACCTCACCTCTGTTTCTACTGGCGGAGCTACGTGTGTTGGCAACCCGTTTAAAATTGAGTTAATATTCCAGCACGAAGAACTTTCAAAGGAAAGCTGCATACTTTCCTATTTCCAAGAGTGTTCAAAACAGTATCAGATTTGGCTTTAAAAGCCTCAACACCACTGGTAGGATTCATGCATACCAAGGCACATGTACATTGCTAATGGGCTTAGGTAAGCTTCCTCCACAAGCCTCAATGTGCCTTATGAAATCACACACCCTTTTCATTTACAGCCTGTTTCCTAACAAGCTGGGCCTCCAGTGTCCTCAAATGGGATTCTGGAGTCCAGCACTCCCTCATCACACGCCTCAAGGATCAGAAGTAACTGCCTTTCCCTACACTTCTGCAGCTCAGATGTAGCCCCACCAAACTCTTGTTCTTCCAGAGTTTCGTCTCTCAGCAGCAAGGGGCACAGAGTGGAGAATAAGTAACCAGAAGGCACCCATGATGCCACCCCAACACCTGAGCACATCCAGAAGAAGCTGCCATGAGTCTGTGTCAGTGCTCAGCCACGCTACAGCTGCTAGTGAGCAGCAAAGTCCTGCTACTGCTGCCTTTTCCTCCCACACCTCTACCAAGGGCCACCACTGGACCAGTATTTATAGCCACCATTTTCTACATGACCATAAAATCAACAGAAGAACTACATCCAACCAAGGTCCCTGTCCAACCCCTACTGAACCATTGGCCATTGTGACTGTTGGTGGGTCGGGAAAAAGGACGGAGGCGACTGCATTTACCTGGAGCTCGGGCTGTTTCCTTCGTTATCCACCCTTTGTTATCCCTGGAAACATCTCCAGCACAAGCAGGGGCTGCAGCCGGAGCCGTATCTGCTCGGCCTGAGATCACATTACAGGAAACAGCGGCCTGCCCCGCAGCGATCATTTCCACCTTTGTTAGTTTTTGGCTCCGGCATCTATTTTGATAGATGCCAAGATCTGAAAGCTGTTAGTAAGGAAATGGAAGAGGGGAACGGCCATGCTTTAACCCTTGCTTGGCAGCAACGTTGGCAGCAACGTTAGCTCACAGAGCAGTTTCCATGCACTGGTGCTGATACATTTAATTTAAAAAAGAAAAAAAAAGGAGAAAAAAAAAAAAAAGAGCAGGAACTATTTGTACAGCAAAAGCAACCTCCAAGCCATGTTCCATTGCTGATGCATGAACATGGAGGCAGGAGCCTCACCGAGGCTGGTTGCTCACAGTGCACAACACACCAATCCTGGGGCTGCGAAAATAAATGTCCACAGAGCTCTGTGTCCAACCATCAGGCAAACACACATACGTTCTGATTTCCCTTCGTATTTGTCAGAGAACTGTAAAGAAGTTTTATTGTCCACAGAACATGATCCTAAGGTTCAAAGCCATGACAAGAGGAGCCCAAGAGTTAAAGTTGGGCTTTACTTTTCTGCTGGCATTGCACCAAAAAACATTCCACCCCCAGCATTTCAAATTACTACAGATAACGCAGTAACAAGGATGCAAAACTGGCTTAGAAAGTACCTGATAATTTCCCTTTAAACTTCCACTTCAGAGCAAAAACCTTTTTGCTTTGAAATAAATGGCTCTGGACAGGCAGAGGCAGGGGACACACAATGTGTCATTCTCCTAAATTCAAGTTTAACTAAAAAAAGGAAACAAACTTCTGCAAATTTACAACCCAACCAGGATTTAATGCTCCTGCCCATCTCAGTAGCTGGGCATGTTCCTCCCTGCACTCAAGGATCATTTTATCTGCTCTGCCTCCATCACAGCTCTACTCCACAAAAACCTAAAGAAAAAAAATGTACAAACTTCCAGATGCAAGGGGTTTTTTCCCCCTAGTTGATATACTTGCAATTTAGTTTGCTACAAAATTAATCCCGAAAACACTTAAACAAGGAAATGAAACCCAGGACCACAAAGTTAGAGAGGAAAACCAGGAAAGCAAGGGGAAAATACACTAAACCGCAACTGCCTAATAAGGGACATGCAGCAAATTCCATTTAAATTAACTAGTGGTGAAAAGCAAAGGCAGATTAGTTAAATCGCACTAAATTTCTTTGTTGTCATCCTTCTCCAGAATGAATACATGGGCTGGAGAGCTTGATGCAGAGGAGGGATGGCAGGACTTCCAGCATCAGATCGAGCCACTGAACTGCCCTTAGTTTCTTTGCAGTCCATGGGAGCTGGGAATCCTAGGTGCTTCAGCTTCCACGATGCAAAGATAACGTACAGAAAATGTATAGAAAAGCCCAAAGAAGTTGTTCATCTTTGTACCTCACCGGCCACTGGGCACAACACTGAAAACATAACAGGAAACAATAACTTGGCAAGGACAAAGGCAGGAACCCACCTATTTTGCATCCACCTACTGCCCAAGCTAACGTGCATGAGAGAGCTACTGCTTCCTGGAGCAGGTGACCCCACAAAGTTGATGGCCCCAGCAGAAAAGTCCTGGCAGGGACCCCTTGACCCCTATCCCTGGCTGGCACTTGCTCCACATGTGGCAAGCACAACAAGGACATCTTGCTGCTTGTGGCCTGTGTGGAGATTGAATGGTGGGGATGACCACTGATATGGAAAATGGAGAGGAGCATCACTGTCCCCTCTCTGGCTTTGCCCTTCCTTTCTGCCTCCTAAGTCAGAGCAACACATGCATGGGATGAGTGGCTGGCTGTGCCAGGGCTGGTTGCTCCTGGGGTATCACAGACCATCACCTGTGCAGGGACAAAGCCTCTCCTGGCCTTCTGGGTGAGCAGAACTTCAGAGACAAGTCATCTGCTCGAAATAGCATGTGTGCATGTCACCTGTCAGCCGGCGTGGGGCACGGCAGGCTCCACGGGAGGAATACCAGCTCCACTCAAATAATAGTAACGAAACAATGCAAACAAGAACAGGGCTTAGTCACTTGTTCGAGTCTCATCCCCTTTTGTTTTTACAGATGTGCAGCTCACGGAAATGAGACGATTAGCTCATCAAAGCATCTGTCAAGGGGAGAGACAAACCAGCTTTTTACAAATGCATCCAAGTGACAAGACCTGTCGGATACAGGCTGCGGGGAATCTCTCTGAGTCTTATTTTTGGATCTATTATAATCAGCCTTACCAGCTTATTAGTTATCTGCAACACATCAATGGGAAAGGGAAAGACAAATATATAAAAACCTGTCATGGGTTTTTTTGTGAAGGATGTATATCCTTGCACTTTTACAGCACTTTCTTTTAACAAGAGCTGCACAGCTCACCCTTTGCTCCTAGAATATTTAAATCACTTGCCAAACAATCTAAATGGACTGAGCTCTTTTATTTTTGTAGTCTTAAATTGGGACACCTTAAAAGGAGTGATTTTCAGGTATCTGGTAATCAACAGGCTTTGCAAATCAACAACAAAACTACTTCCATACCTAACATTGGACATGTGCTTTGCTGCTTTTCCAGATCAAGTGAGAAAGGGTGGTCAGAAGTTTAAAAGTCCTCATCTAGGGCTCAAGGGATTAGAATTAAGCACCAACCTCTACCTCAGGCTTCCCTTCCATCTCTGGACAAGCCACATCCACCATCTGGAAGATGGGGAAAGGTGCCCCATTTGCTGTGATGAGTGACACCCCAGGACATCCCTGCTTAGGCACATGGGGAGGCTCTAGGTTCAGCTGGAGCCACACTGATGATAGGGATATGTGGTGGCAATCAATTGCAAAGGGCCATTTAGTGGCCTTCAGGAGCTCAGCGATGGAGCGCAAGGGAATTTTTATTTTATTTTTTAATAACAAAAGGCGAAAGAGCTGGGATTGAAAGGGAGATTACTCATTTGTTCTGAGACCTTTGATGTTAATCACACCACACCTACTATGAGAGCAGCAGCAAGCTGTTGGCTTCGCCGCCTGGCTGGCTTGGTGCCACCCAAGCCTTGCTGAGCCCGCGCTGTCTCTTCATCTGGGACCAGCCTGGCTGGTGCAGAGAGGAGCGAGCTCTCAGAAACGCAGCCCTACAAGTCTGCACAGCTCTGGGCACAACCGAAATTTCATGTGTGCTCAGCGGGCGGTGAGGAAGCAAGTCCAGCCAAAAAGAGATGTAATAAGTGGAAACAAACGGAAATGACACAGCCTGGGCATGATGAGACATGTACAGTCGGTGTGGGGGGAAAAAAATGGGTTATAATGTAAAATCAAGCATTAGCTGCCTGTTCTAACTAGCTCATGACAGCATGACAGCTCCTTGCACGCACAGAGATGTCGTTCAGCCTCAAACAGCCACAAGCATAAGGCACTGGCATGGGGAGAGGGCTAGGAACTTCAAAGGACTAATCATTAGTCTTGTAGTCTTGCTGCCTAGTCTGCTAAAGACACAACAAAATAACCATGTTTAGGAAGTGTAGGCTGGCTAACAGCCTCCTTTTCCTCTTTACCCACTCACGTCACAGGGGAGACGAAGCAGCTACCACATGCTTCAGGCCACCACAGTTTCATCTTGGCTTGTCCTTTGACCAGACGCAACAGTAAAAGCCTCCTGGTGATGACCGTGGCCCTCTGAAATGCCCATGGTGTCCACCATGCTCACATACTTCCTTACTCCAACAAACCAACATGCCCAGTCATCCTCCTTACTCCAACAAACTCTCCTCCCCAGGGTGCTCCACCACAGCACAGGCTGAGATGTAGCACTGCTCTCCCAATACCATACATTATCTTCTGAAACAGAAAAGACAATGTTTTTATTGGGCACTGCCAATCAGTGCATTTAACAAAGCTTTTCAACCTCTGCTCGCTGTTCTGTACACCTTTCACCAGTTTTCTGGAGAGCACTGGAATCTCTTTTGTGTGACAGGGATGATGGGAAGAGACTTTTGCATAAGTGGCTGCATAGCCTGCCTGGCCAAAATGGCTTCCCTCCTCCTTATTCTCATCCTTTTCTTCTGGTTTCTATTAATTCCTTATCCCTTCTTAAGCCTAAGAGAACATCTGAGATGTCCTGTTTGCTCTAGATCATACCTGCTTGTGAGCAGACCAGGATAAGAAGCATGGTGGGAAGAAGAAACCATCCCTTGTTTGGTGGCTCTTCTCAGCCAGCAAGCCCAGCTGCCTCATTCCTGGGATCTCTTGAAGCACAGTGACTTTTTGTCAGGACCTGCAGCGGGAGATGATTCAGTCCAAGCTCATGGGCACAAAGCGGACGTAAGAGCTATATGGAGGCTTTGGCAGGTCCCTCCTAATGACTTCACCAGGCGGGACACAGAGCACTTGCGCTGAGGGTGAGTGAAGGGGGAATGCTGCATAGTCATCTTGAGTAACAGATACCAGTGGCTTGGATCTTCTCATCCTCCTTCCAGCCACCTGGTGCTCTTCAACCAGTACCAACCCTGGGCCCATGCAAACAACCAAGCCTTCCCCAAAAGTTAAAGGTGCTCATAGCTTCTCAAAAGCAGCATGGCCTGCTCCTTCAAAACAAGAGGAAGGATGAAGAAAATATTAATCAGCTCCTAACCAGTCCAATCCTCCTATGGATTTAGCTATTTTTAAGAACTGATTATCTGCCTCTTTCCCTTGAAGCAAAGCTCAAGTCCCAGCTCGGCTGCTTCCTCATGCTTCAACATCTCCTCCCAAATGTACCTTCAGCTTGTTCCAGACTTGAGACAAGATGTCAGCAAATGTCCTCTCCTGTGGGAGCACTTGCCCCAAGTTCCCAGCTCAACAGACACACCAAGTGGTGTGGTGGTAAGCAGGGGAAGGAGGAGAGGCCCATGGGACTTGGTGATGCCCACTAGCTGCCCTGAAGGTTGTGTGCTGATCACTATCAATTCATTACCAGACAGAAAAAAATCCCATTTTCTTCTCTTTAAACATCCATGGGTGACAGTAGAAGTTACCTGAGTAACTGAAAGGACTGAAAAATCTACAGTGTCCAGCAACTTATTGGACTCCAAGAAGAAGAAAGTCAATAATGTACTTTACATTTTCACCATTTTCTTGCTCATTTCCCTTTTTGTCCTACCCACAAAAAAAAAGAATGGAAATACTACAGCAACTCCTGAGCATCATGATCCTTTCATAGACAACACCACACTGAGCCTGCAGTGACACAAAACCAGAGAATCAGATTATATCTTTTTTCATAAAATTGGGAGAGCTGGTCCCCAAGGGCACATACCAAGTCGCTTAGCAGCTATCCGGCCATAATAGCTTTCAGCTTTCCAATATAACTTTTCCTGGGTTTCCTCCAAAAAATAATAAGACTAAAGCTGCCTGGAACAAGCTCACTCTGTAGAATTTCCCCCACTCGCTATTGGACAGCAGATGTGTGACTGCAGAGCTAATGCACTTGAGGATTTATTTGTTAGCTAGGTGGTCTGGCCAGCAATTCCTGCCAACACCCACCTTTCTGGACCTGGGTGCAGTTCAGCAATTTCCAAACGCAGCAGCAGTAACCCCCCCGGCATGTCTGAGCGTACCATTTATTATCAGGCCACCCCTCTGTGTCACACAACTTGCAGTCAACCCTCCCGTAAGGCTGACAGCAGAAATGCAATGAGCGGTATGAGTGGTAACAGCTTGGACTCATCAAAGGAACCTAAGTGAATACGCTGCCCGGCAGCTACCAAAGCTGGTGGGAATTGGGCACCACATTCACAGAATCATATAATCACATGGGGTTGGAAGGGACCTGCGGAGATCATCTAGTCCAACCCCCCTGCCTAAATAGGTCCACCTAGAGCAGATTGCACAGGAACTTGTTCGGGTGGGTTTTGAACATCTCCAGAGAAGGAAACTCCACCACCTCCCTGGGCAGCCTATTCCACGGCTCTGCCACCCTCAAAGTAAAAAAGTTACTCCTCATATTTAGGTGGAACTTCTTATATTCAAGTTTGTCCCCATTTCCTCTTGTCCTGTCACTGGGCACCACTGAAAAAATACCGGCCCCATCTTATTGACACCCTCCCTTTAAGTATTTATAAGCATTGATCAGATCCTCCCTCAGCCTTCTCTTCTCCAGACTAAAAAGACTCAAGTCCCTCAGCCTTTCCTCATAAGGGAGAAGCTCCAGGCCCCTCATCATCTTCGTAGCCCTCTGTTGTACCCTCTCCAGCAGTTGCCTGTCCTTAAGTCCAGACAGAAGTTGCAACCCAGGCACTCCCATCCTAACCAAGCCAATCCTGTAGGTAACTGCTTGACTCATGACTGTGATTTGGGGATTAAAAATCCACCATCTACACACGGAATTTGTACTCATTGTCTAGAAGCCAGTACAGTCAAATCCCAAAGGCAAATGCCTTTGCTTTTTGTATTTCACTCTAAGTGACTTCTCAAAGATTTATTATATCATTAATATCTGCATGAAGCTTATTCTGAGTGGTTTACCGGAAAATTATGACTTGTCAGCAATTAGCATAAAATGAGTAGGATTTGAAGGCAGGACAGCCCATCATAAAGGACTTTTTAGACACAGCTCTGATGCTGTGCTTATAGTATTTTAAGAATGATTCTTAAACAGCTACGGGTCAAGCAGCTATTTTATATAATGGATGCAAGAAAGACTGACAGTCTGAATTACAACTGGAATCCAAAGACTTTCTTGCTTTTGAAAAGACAGTCTTTTTTCTTGTCTTATGATTTCCATTTGGAAAAACAAATCCCCCTGCAATGCACACCTGGCTTTTCATTTGAGCTCTCCAGAAGGTCCTAGAGAGAAACCATCAAAGACAGCTGAATGTCTAAATACTCCAGGCCCCTTCTGTGCACCTCCTTCTTTAGAAGCCAACTGAAATAAGAGGAATAATTTTACTTTACTCTAGGGGTCTGCATAAGCCTCCAGAAGAGGTGGTATTTCTTGGAGGCATGCATGTGGATATAATCCTTGAGTCATATTCTTTCTGCTCTGATGTGGACAGCTGGTGGGTTTGTTCATCATCTGTCACATTGGGCAAATAAGTAGAAGATGTCAAAGCTCCCTGGGAGTCCCCTTTGGACCATGAGGTGATTCTCCTCCATGGCTGATTATGAAGTCGGGACCCTATCCTTTCCCATAGTAGGGCTTTATGTGCACTTGGATGGAGGGAAGGATGCTTAGCAGCATGATACCTTGCTCTCTTCCATGTAAAACCACTAGATAATTAGTCTTGCTCCCGTCACATGGGTGAGGATATGAAAGCAGACACATATGATATGAAAAGCCTAGAGACAGAAGAGATCACAAGTGTCCTTCACCCATTTGCCATTGCTGAAATCTACTATCTAAAGCTCCTCCTGTTCCACTTCAACCCCAAAATTCTGCCAAATCTCCAGTGCCAGGAATCACTACGTACTTCTTCTGGGATTATGATGCATTCCTTCCTCAGACTTACAAACCCATTTCCTTCTCAGTGGCAGAGGATTAAATTTCTTTCAGAATCAGCGGAAACACTGTGCTCTTACAAATAACGTATTAGTATTAGGACAAATTCATCTCTGATCTCATTCATCATTTGTTTCAGTCCTCTTGGTAGACAATATATCAGCCTTTTCACAGTCAGCAGAGACTTCTTACCATCTTGGGGAAAAAAGCTTTGGCATTTTCCCCCAAGAAAAGCAAAAGCTTTGGTAATTTAGCCACTGCAGGTCCAGTAGCATGGGATATGGGGTAGGGAGGACAATCCTGACACTTCTCTTGGATGCCAGCAAACCAGTCGGAATGACCTACGATGGCTCTCCCTGAGCAGACAACAGTGCAGGCCCTGCAAAATTACTCTTTTTCACATGGCTTCGTATTAGTAACCTTCATCAGAAACCTGAGGCTTCCTCACTGCAGGTTCATCTGTATCAGCCTGCTTACGCGGGGGCTCCATGTGCTCCCCTGAATGACTTTCCTTCCCACATTTCTCATTGTCTGTGAAGTGGTGCAGAAGTGGATTAAATAAGCTATCATCTTGGTTAGTGATAATGAGAAAATTGAAACAAGCTGTTCCATAAATGTGATCATTATCTAGTAAATTAAATGAGATATTCAAAGTGTCCACCCAGCAATGGCCAAGGAACTTCTCTTACTCTGCATTTCTTTTATCTGGGAGAAAGAGGAAATGATCACAACGTCCCACAAACCAGAGACTTCAATGGATCACTGTCATTAAAATCATATGGGTTTTCACACTTGCTGCAATGGACACAGCACAGTAACTACTGGCTGTTCAAAGACCAAGAAATTCAACTCTGGATATTGCTGGTGCTAATGGCCAGATTTTTGAGGTTTGTCTTCTGGAGAGCAGGGCTGGGGACTCCGTATGTCACCAGGGTGAGAACTGCTGTCTAGAACTCTGTCTGGAAGTCCACTGCAGGTAGCTGGGGGCTGCAGGGATAGCTGGGGGTTGGAAATCTACCAAAGATGCTGGGGGGGGGGGGGGGGATCACCATAAACAACACGACAGG